>NC_092175.1:40621970-40684470 GCF_045791955.1 Oncorhynchus clarkii lewisi | reverse complement strand
TTCTCCGTGGCCGACGTGAGTAAGACATTTAAGCATGTTAACCCTCGCAATGCTGCCTGTCCAGACTGCATCCCTAGTCGATTCCTGGAGTGGCTGGAGTGTTTACGGAAATATTCAATCTCTCCCTATCCCAGTCTACTGTCCCCACATGCTTCAAGATACCCACCATTGTTCCTGTACCCAAGAAAGCGAAAGGTAACTGAACTAAATTACTATCTCCCCGTAGCACTCCCTTCTGTCATCATGAAGTGTTTTGAGAGGCAAGTTAAGGATCATATCACCTCTACCTTACCTGACACCCTAGACCCACTTCAATTTTCTTACCGCCCCAATAGATCCACAGACGCACTGCATACTGCCCTATCCCATCTGGACTAGACGAATCCCTATATAAGAATGCTGTTCATTGACTACAGCTCAGCCTTCAACACCATAGTACTATCCAGGCTCATCATTTAGCTTGGGGCCTTGGGTCTGAACCCCACCCTCTGCAACTGGGTCCTGGACTTCCTGACGGGCCACCCCTAGGTGGTTAAGTTAGGAAATAACACCTTTTCTTTGCTTATCCTCAACACAGGGGCCCCACAAGGGTGTGTGCTCAGCCCTTTCCTGTACTCCCTGTTCACCCATGACTGCGTGGCCCTCCAACTCAATCATCAAGTTTGCAGATGACACAACAGTAGAAGGCCTGATTACCAATGATGACGAGACAGCCTACAGGGAGGAGGTGAGGGCCCTGGCAGAGTGGTGCCAGGAAAATTACCTCTCCCTCAACGTCAACAAAATGAAGGAGCTGATCGTAGACTTCAGGAAACAGCAGAGGGGGCACGCCCCTATCCACATTAACAGGACCGCAGTGGAGAAGGTGAAAAGCTTCAAGTTTCTTGGCGTACACATCATTGACAATCTGCGCCTCTTCAACCTCAGTACGCTAAAGAAATTCTGCTTGGCACCTAAGACCCTCACAAACTTTTACAGATGCACAATTGAGAGCATCCTGTCGGGCTGTATCACCGCCTGGTACGGCAACTGCACCGTCCTCAACCGCAGGGCTCTCCATAGGGTGGTACGGTCATCCCAAAACATCACTGGGGGCACACTGCCTGCCCTCCATGACACCTACAGTACCCAATGTCACAGGAAGGCCAAAAAGATCAGGTGCATCAAAGCTGGGACCGAGAGACTGAAAAACAGCTTCTATCTCAAGGCCTTCAGACTGTTAAACAGCCATCATTGGGCGGCTTCCACCCGGTTACTCAACCCTGCACCTTAGAAAGTTCCGGCGCCGACAGAGATGGCCGCCTCGCTTCGCGTTCCTAGGAAACTATGCAGTTTTTTGTTTTTTTACGTGTTATTTCTTACATTAGTACCCCAGGTCTTCTTAGGTTTCATTACATACAGTCGAGAAGAACTACTGAATATAAGATCAGCGTCAACTCACCATCAGTACGACCAAGAATATGTTTTTCGCGACGCGGATCCTGTGTTCTGCCTTACAAACAGGACAACGGAATGGATCCTATGCAGCGACCCAAAAAAACGACTCCGAAAGAGAGGGAAACGAGGCGGTCTTCTGGTCAGACTCCGGAGACGGGCACACCGTGCACCACTCCCTAGCATTCTTCTTGCCAATGTCCAGTCTCTTGACAACAAGGTTGATGAAATCCGAGCAAGGGTAGCATTCCAGAGGGACATCAGAGACTGTAACGTCCTTTGCTTCACTGAAACATGGCTCACTGGAGAGACTCTATCCGAAGCGGTGCAGCCAACGGCTTTCTCCACGCATCGCGCTGACAGAAACAAACATCTTTCTGGTAAGAAGAGGGGCGGGGGCGTATGCCTCATGGCCAACGTGACATGGTGTGATGAAAGAAACATACAGGAACTCAAATCCTTCTGTTCACCTGATTTAGAATTCCTCACAATCAAATGTAGACCGCATTATCTACCAAGAGAATTATCTTCGATTACAATCACAGCCGTATATATCCCCCCCCCAAGCAGACACATCGATGGCTCTGAACGAACTTTATTTAACTCTCTGCAAACTGGAAACGATTTATCCGGAGGCTGCATTCATTGTAGCTGGGGATTTTAACAAGGTTAATCTGAAAACAAGACTCCCCAAATTTTATCAGCATATCGATTGCGCAACCAGGGGTGGAAAGACCTTGGATCATTGTTACTCTAACTTCCGCGACGCATATAAGGCCCTGCCCCGCCCCCCTTTCGGAAAAGCTGACCACGACTCCATTTTGTTGATCCCTGCCTACAGACAGAAACTAAAACAAGAGGCTCCCACGCTGAGGTCTGTCCAACGCTGGTCCGACCAAGCTGACTCCACACTCCAAGACTGCTTCCATCACGTGGACTGGGAGATGTTTCGTATTGCGTCAGATAACAACATTGACGAATACGCTGATTCGGTGTGCGAGTTCATTAGAACGTGCGTTGAAGATGTCGCTCCCATAGCAACGATTAAAACATTCCCTAACCAGAAACCGTGGATTGATGGCAGCATTCGTGTGAAACTGAAAGCGCGAACCACTGCTTTTAATCAGGGCAAGGTGTCTGGTAACATGACCGAATACAAACAGTGCAGCTATTCCCTCCGCAAGGCTATCAAACAAGCTAAGCGCCAGTACAGAGACAAAGTAGAATCTCAATTCAACGGCTCAGACACAAGAGGCATGTGGCAGGGTCTACAGTCAATCACGGACTACAGGAAGAAATCCAGCCCAGTCACGGACCAGGATGTCTTGCTCCCAGGCAGACTAAATAACTTTTTTGCCCGCTTTGAGGACAATACAGTGCCACTGACACGGCCTGAACGAAAACATGCGGACTCTCCTTCACTGCAGCCAAGGTGAGTAAGACATTTAAACGTGTTAACCCTCGCAAGGCTGCAGGCCCAGACGGCATCCCCAGCCGCGCCCTCAAAGCATGCGCAGACCAGCTGGCCGGTGTGTTTACGGACATATTCAATCAATCCCTATACCAGTCTGCTGTTCCCACATGCTTCAAGAGGGCCACCATTGTTCCTGTTCCCAAGAAAGCTAAGGTAACTGAGCTAAACGACTACCGCCCCGTAGCACTCACTTCCGTCATCATGAAGTGCTTTGAGAGACTAGTCAAGGACCATATCACCTCCACCCTACCCGACACCCTAGACCCACTCCAATTTGCTTACCGCCCAAATAGGTCCACAGACGATGCAATCTCAACCACACTGCACACTGCCCTAACCCATCTGGACAAGAGGAAAACCTATGTGAGAATGCTGTTCATCGACTACAGCTCGGCATTCAACACCATAGTACCCTCCAAGCTCGTCATCAAGAGACCCTGGGTCTTGACCCCGCCCTGTGCAACTGGGTACTGGACTTCCTGACGGGCCGCCCCCAGGTGGTGAGGGTAGGCAACAACATCTCCACCCCGCTGATCCTCAACACTGGGGCCCCACAAGGGTGCGTTCTGAGCCCTCTCCTGTACTCCCTGTTCACCCACGACTGCGTGGCCACGCACGCCTCCAACTCAATCATCAAGTTTGCGGACGACACAACAGTGGTAGGCTTGATTACCAACAACGATGAGACGGCCTACAGGGAGGAGGTGAGGGCCCTCAGAGTGTGGTGTCAGGAAAATAACCTCACACTCAACGTCAACAAAACTAAGGAGATGATTGTGGACTTCAGGAAACAGCAGAGGGAACACCCCCCTATCCACATCGATGGAACAGTAGTGGAGAGGGTAGCAAGTTTTAAGTTCCTCGGCATACACATCACAGACAAACTGAATTGGTCCACTCACACAGACAGCATCGTGAAGAAGGCGCAGCAGCGCCTCTTCAACCTCAGGAGGCTGAAGAAATTTGGTTTGTCACCAAAAGCACTCACAAACTTCTACAGATGCACAATCGAGAGCATCCTGGCGGGCTGTATCACCGCCTGGTACGGCAACTGCTCCACCCACAACCG
Organism: Oncorhynchus clarkii lewisi; assembly: GCF_045791955.1. Lineage (NCBI taxonomy): Eukaryota > Metazoa > Chordata > Actinopteri > Salmoniformes > Salmonidae > Oncorhynchus > Oncorhynchus clarkii. Next base: position 40,680,493 of record NC_092175.1, on the reverse strand, counting down.
TAAGGCTCTCCAGAGGGTAGTGAGGTCTGCACAACGCATCACCGGGGGCAAACTACCTGCCCTCCAGGACACCTACACCACCCGATGTTACAGGAAGGCCATAAAGATCATCAAGGACATCAACCACCCGAGCCACTGCCTGTTCACCCCGCTATCATCCAGAAGGCGAGGTCAGTACAGGTGCATCAAAGCTGGGACCGAGAGACTGAAAAACAGCTTCTATCTCAAGGCCATCAGACTGTTAAACAGCCACCACTAACACAGAGTGGCTGCTGCCAACACACTGACACTGACTCAACTCCAGCCACTTTAATAATGGGAATTGATGGGAAATTATGTAAATATATCACTAGCCACTTTAAACAATGCTACCTTATATAATGTTACTTACCCTACATTATTCATCTCATATGCATACGTATATACTGTACTCTATATCATCGACTGTATCCTTATGTAATACATGTATCACTAGCCACTTTAAACTATGCCACTTTGTTTACATACTCATCTCATATGTATATACTGTACTCGATACCATCTACTGTATCTTGCCTATGCTGCTCTGTACCATCACTCATTCATATATCCTTATGTACATATTCTTTATCCCCTTACACTGTGTACAAGACAGTAGTTTTGGAATTGTTAGTTAGATTACTTGTTATTACTGCATTGTCGGAACTAGAAGCACAAGCATTTCGCTACACTCGCATTAACATCTGCTAACCATGTGTATGTGACAAATAAAATTTGATTTGATTTAGAGACTGCTGCTCTACGTACATAGACATGGAACACTGGTCACATTAATAATGTTTGCATACTGCTTTACTCATCTCATATGTATATGCTGTATTCTATTCTACTGTATTTTAGTCATTGCTACTCTGACATTGCTCATCCTAATCTTTATATATTTCTTAGTTCCATTCTTTTACTTTAAGATTTGTGTGTATTGTTGAGTATTGTTAGATACTACTGCACTGTTGGAGTTAGGAACACAAGCATTTAGCTACACCTGCAATAACATCTGCTAAACATGTGTATGTGACTAATAAAATGTTGATTTGATTTCAATGGGACTTTCTGTATATCTCCCGGTTAAATAACGAAAAGCTTGTGTGTTACAGGAGAACATGGCTATATCCTGTGGGTCCAGAGCACACCTGGAGGAGGAGGCAGTCGCTTCGGTACACTCTCTCTTTCTCCCATTTCTCTCGCTCTTTCTCCCATTTCTCTCGCTCTTTCTCCCATCTCTCTCTCTCTTTCTCCCATCTCTCTCTCTCTCTCTTTCTCCCATCTCTCTCTCTCTCTCTTTCTCCCATCTCTCTCTCTCTTTCTCCCATTTCTCTCTCTCTCTCTTTCTCCCATTTCTCTCTCTTTCTTTCTCCCATTTCTCTCTTTCTCCCATTTCTCTCTTTCTCCCATTTCTCTCTCTCTCTCTTTCTCCCATTTCTCTCTTTCTCCCATTTCTCTCTCTCTTTCTCCCATTTCTCTCTCTCTTTCTCCCATTTCTCTCTCTCTTTCTCCCATTTCTCTCTCTTTCTCCCATCTCTCTTTCTCCCATCTCTCTTTCTCCCATCTCTCTTTCTCCCATCTCTCTTTCTCCCATCTCTCTCTCTCACTCACTCACTCACCCACTCTCTCACCTAAGTAACCCTGTGATGAAATGCATAGATGCCCCCCCCAAAAAAACACACCAATGTCTTGTAGATTCATTTGTTTTGTTTGTGTTTCCATGGTAGCGGTCCATGTTCCGTACGTTCCTGATGTATGGGTTCCACTTCCTGGTTTGGTTTTTCTGTGTGCGAGGCATCAAGGACACACAGTGTGGCTTCAAGCTCTTCACCCGCGAGGCCGCCCTCAAAACCTTTTCCTCCCTACATGTGGAGCGATGGTAAGGTGCCCCCCCCCCCAAAAAAAACGCTAACTTAACCGCTCACCCAATACCAAAATGTATTGGTGTTTACCTCGTATTGTATTCTACTTAGTTAAAATAAATATCCTCCCTGCACGTGGAGCGATAGTAAGGTCTCTCTCTTTCTTATACCAACGTTTACCTGCTATAAGAAATTCTATAATAACGGGGTAGTTCTATTCTAACCCCTTCAAAAACTTATCTGAAGGAGCAAATTTGACCTCACATTATATTTGCAAGTTGTGAATGATGGTTATTACATAGTAATTAGATGGCTTAATTTAAACAATAAAATGTATGGGGAAAGTGCAAGACCTTGTCTCTGGCGCAGTGGTACGGTCTCTCATTTTACGAGACCACTAGCTCACAATAACTACAACTTGAATTTGAATGGAGCAATGGTACGGTCACTCTCTCTGGACGAGACCATTAGCAACACAATCTGTACTTCCAATAACTACAATTTGAATGAACGGTGCGCTGGTATAGTCTCTCTAAACAACTTGATCATGACAGAAAACAAAAGTTTACTAGTCAAGGACTAGCACTGAATATGGTGTGATACTGTTCCACAGGGCCTTTGTTGTTGTTGTCATCGTTGTAAAAACATTGTAACTAGAATGTTGTGCTGTTCCACAGGGCCTTTGTTGTTGTTGTCATCGTTGTAAAAACATTGTAACTAGAATGTTGTACTGTTCCACAGGGCCTTTGTTGTTGTTGTCATCGTTGTAAAAACATTGTAACTAGAATGTTGTACTGTTCCACAGGGCCGTTGTTGTCGTTGTAAAAACATTGTAACTAGAATGTTGTACTGTTCCACAGGGCCGTTGTTGTCGTTGTAAAAACATTGTAACTAGAATGTTGTACTGTTCCACAGGGCCGTTGTTGTTGTTGTCGTTGTAAAAACATTGTAACTAGAATGTTGTACTGTTCCACAGGGCCGTTGTTGTCGTTGTAAAAACATTGTAACTAGAATGTTGTACTGTTCCACAGGGCCGTTGTTGTTGTCATCGTTGTAAAAACATTGTAACTAGAATGTTGTACTGTTCCACAGGGCCGTTGTTGTTGTCATCGTTGTAAAAACATTGTAACTAGAATGTTGTACTGTTCCACAGGGCCGTTGTTGTCGTTGTAAAAACATTGTAACTAGAATGTTGTACTGTTCCACAGGGCCTTTGTTGTTGTTGTCGTTGTAAAAACATTGTAACTAGAATGTTGTACTGTTCCACAGGGCCGTTGTTGTTGTCGTTGTAAAAACATTGTAACTAGAATGTTGTACTGTTCCACAGGGCCGTTGTTGTCGTTGTTGTCGTTGTAAAAACATTGTAACTAGAATGTTGTACTGTTCCACAGGGCCGTTGTTGTTGTTGTCGTCGTTGTAAAACATTGTAACTAGAATGTTGTACTGTTCCACAGGGCCTTTGTTGTTGTTGTCATCGTTGTAAAAACATTGTAACTAGAATGTTGTACTGTTCCACAGGGCCTTTGTTGTTGTTGTCATCGTTGTAAAAACATTGTAACTAGAATGTTGTACTGTTCCACAAGGCCTTTGTTGTCGTTGTTGTCGTTGTAAAAACATTGTAACTAGAATGTTGTACTGTTCCACAGGGCCGTTGTTGTTGTTGTAAAACATTGTAACTAGAATGTTGTACTGTTCCACAGGGCCTTTGTTGTTGTTGTTGTTGTTGTTGTTGTTGTAAAACATTGTAACTAGAATGTTGTGCTGTTCCACAGGGCCGTTGTTGTTGTCATCGTTGTAAAAACATTGTAACTAGAATGTTGTACTGTTCCACAGGGCCGTTGTTGTTGTTGTAAAACATTGTAACTAGAATGTTGTACTGTTCCACAGGGCCGTTGTTGTTGTTGTAAAACATTGTAACTAGAATGTTGTACTGTTCCACAGGGCCGTTGTTGTTGTTGTAAAACATTGTAACTAGAATGTTGTACTGTTCCACAGGGCCTTTGTTGTTGTTGTCGTTGTAAAAACATTGTAACTAGAATGTTGTGCTGTTCCACAGGGCCTTTGTTGTTGTTGTTGTCGTTGTTGTTGTTGTTGTTGTTGTTGTTGTTGTCGTTGTAAAAACATTGTAACTAGAATGTTGTGCTGTTCCACAGGGCCTTTGTTGTTGTTGTTGTCGTCGTTGTAAAACATTGTAACTAGAATGTTGTGCTGTTCCACAGGGCCGTTGTTGTTGTTGTCGTTGTTGTTGTTGTTGTTGTTGTTGTTGTTGTTGTCGTTGTAAAAACATTGTAACTAGAATGTTGTGCTGTTCCACAGGGCCTTTGTTGTTGTTGTTGTCGTCGTTGTAAAACATTGTAACTAGAATGTTGTGCTGTTCCACAGGGCCTTTGTTGTTGTTGTTGTTGTCGTTGTTGTTGTTGTTGTTGTTGTTGTTGTTGTCGTTGTAAAAACATTGTAACTAGAATGTTGTGCTGTTCCACAGGGCCTTTGTTGTTGTCGTTGTAAAAACATTGTAACTAGAATGTTGTACTGTTCCACAGGGCCTTTGTTGTTGTTGTTGTCGTCGTTGTAAAAACATTGTAACTAGAATGTTGTGCTGTTCCACAGGGCCGTTATTGTTGTCATCGTTGTAAAAACATTGTAACTAGAATGTTCTACTGTTCCACAGGGCCGTTGTTGTCGTTGTAAAAACATTGTAACTAGAATGTTCTACTGTTCCACAGGGCCTTTGACGTGGAGCTGCTGTATATCGCTCAGTGCTTTAAGATACCCATAGCCGAGGTGGCTGTCAACTGGACTGAGATAGAAGGTAAGTCTGTCAACTAGACTGAGATGGGTGAGTCCCTCACACTTATAAACATACACCCTAGCGTTGAATATTTCCCCGGTATTTAAAAAATGTTGCATCCCGAGAAGATGTAACTTTTCTCCCAGTTAATCCTGTATTTTCCGACAAAACCGGGAGTGTCATTCTAAAGCAGATAACTGTCTAGATTTTATTAGAGCTTTGATCAGCATGAACATTCTAACCTGATGATACCTGACTCTGATTATCCCTACATTAAAGATATTTGATGATCCCTACATTAAAGATATTTGATTATCCCTACATTAAAGATATTTAATGATCACAAGCCCATAAAAGCCAAAATAATTGTGCTGTTATCCAATAGACCTACATATAGCCTCTTGGGTAAATGAATGAAACTAGCTCCAATAGGCTAACGTTTTTGAGTGTAAACTGTATTATTGTACTGTATTGAATTATACTGTATTATATAGACTGGAATTACGCTTCTCATTCAAACCAGGAAGCTGGGAGAGAACGTGATTCTGGTGCAGGACGTGGCGAATTTGATTTTAATTTTGAAATATAATAGGGCTTATTTATTTTTTTTTTAAATTTATTTAATTAGTAGGCTGACATATCTTTTTCATAATATTTCCCATAATGCTATTAGCTACCTCCTCTTTCTCTCGTTGCTTCATTCTTTCCTTGCTTTCAACTGTTTCGTCCTCCTCATCTTCATCATTCCAATGACATCCTTGAATAATATTTGGACTCGAATGAGATGCAGACGGCTATCACTCCTCTTCACGAAGATTGAACGGTATTTTTAACAAATACCTGTTACATACCCTAATGCCATCACACGTTCACTCTTCTTACACACTACCTGGCCTGTGGCCATGAGTTCTATTGGCTGCCGTATTCAACATTCGGCAAACAAGAACTTGCATCCCTCTTCCAATAGTCTATGAGTATAGGAAATGTCCAGCAAGCTGTTCTAGTCTAGTCTAGGAACACGAAGGAGAGGGCCCAGTGGGAGCTCAGGTGTGTATTGCACAAGAGACCGAGGCTATAAGTTCAAAGTTTAGCTTAGCCTATGCATAACCCATCATTCACAACAACAACAACAACAAAATGTTTAACATGACGAGATGATGCATTCATACTGAAATGTGCTGTCTATCCTCACTCTGAGTGCCTGTCTATCCTCACTCTGAGTGCCTGTCTATCCTCACTCTGAGTGCCTGTCTATCCTCACTCTGAGTGCCTGTCTATCCTCACTCTGAGTGCCTGTCTATCCTCACTCTGAGTGCCTGTCTATCCTCACTCTGAGTGCCTGTCTATCCTCACTCTGAGTGCCTGTCTATCCTCACTCTGAGTGCCTGTCTATCCTCACCCTGAGTGCCTGTCTATCCTCACCCTGAGTGCCTGTCTATCCTCACCCTGAGTGCCTGTCTATCCTCACCCTGAGTGCCTGTCTATCCTCACTCTGAGTGCCTGTCTATCCTCACTCTGAGTGCCTGTCTATCCTCACTCTGAGTGCCTGTCTATCCTCACTCTGAGTGCCTGTCTATCCTCACTCTGAGTGCCTGTCTATCCTCACTCTGAGTGCCTGTCTATCCTCACCCTGAGTGTTGATGATTGATCATGCAGATAGCAGAGATTAGGCCATGACCCGTAGAGAAGACAGATTTAGACATGGCGTTTTAATTTAACAGTTCTGTTTCACGGCATGCTGCTCATATAAATCATTTATTAGAATTGACCGGTTTCTCACAGTTATTTATCCCGGGAAAAGGGAGCGGGTTTGTGTGGGGAAATCTCAGTAACCCGGTTACCGCTATTCAACCCTAATACACACACATACGCGCACACACACACACACACACACAACTGGACTGAGGGAGGTGAGTTTTAAGGTGGATAATCAGTAGTGTCCTATTCAGTCTTACGTACTGTAGCTTCGAGTTTTAACCTAATCAAACCTGTCTGGGCTGTTTGGGTCGTTTGATTTTATTCACGTAGGCCTGAAACATGACTTTCTCACAGCAATGTGCTGTACAGTTCTGGAGTGCAGCGGTAACACCCAGACCAAACATGCCCCCACGGTGACCGGGGTTCGAGCCTCGGATCTCCCCCCCCCCCCTCACTGTTAACCAGTCTCCCGACTCTTCACTGTACTGTCATTTTAAAATGAGAGAATACGTAAGTAGATTGGATGTGTTTTAGTGTCTCGGATGTTTCCAGTCGTGGGCTACTGGTTAACTAATATGGTAGTGGTTTCTGTGTAGTGACATTATCGTAACTGGTTAAAAAGCTGGTGACAGTTTGGAGCTGGCTAATGATGAGTAGAGACCTGCTGTTATAGTACATTATAATGTGTTATAAGGTTATAACCCATCTTAACCGCTAGGCTGCCTGCTGGCTTGAGGTGTTATAAGCTGGTTATGTGGTATAATGAAGCTATAAGGCCCGAGGGGGTGGGGTATAAGGCCCGAGGGGGTGGGGTATAAGGCCCGAGGGGGTGGGGTATAAGGCTCGAGGGGGTGGGATATATGACCAATATACCACAGCTAAGGGATGTTCTTCTTAAGCATGAGGCAAAGTGGAGTTCAACCTGGATACAGCCCTTAATGTGTTATGTGTTGTTGTAGGGTCCAAGCTGGTGCCAGTGTGGAGCTGGCTACAGATGGGTCGAGACCTGGTGTTCATCCGCCTGCGTTACATCACCGGTGCCTGGAGACTGGAAAGCCCTCGCAAGACCGACTAGAGCCAATCACATCAGCCCTCGCACAATGAGACAGCCCTCCGATTGGACAGATGAACTTCCTCGTTGGACGGGATTACCGTGAACTCAGTTGTGGGCTGCGGCTCAATAGTCTGATGTGGCTTGCTCTCCTTGTGTCCTCCCCTTCAGCTGCACTGATCTGAACTAGCAGGCCAGGTGAAAGCATTGAAGAGGATGCCTACTGGGAGTTTGTTTTCACCTGTTCAGCTCTTTAACGTCCTCTGCAGATTGAGGAGGGGAAGCTATTTTTAGACTATTGAGATTTTGGTGGCGGCAGGGTAGCCTAGTGGTTAGAGCGTTGGACTAGTAACCGAAAGGTTGCAAGTTCAAACCCCTGAGCTGACAAGGTCGTTCTGCCCCTGAACAGTTCCTAGGCCGTCATTGAAAATAAGAATTTGTTCTTAACTGACTTGCCAAGTTAAATAAAGGTTTTTAAAAAATGTGTCAATGGGAGGGCTATGTTCTCTTTCGAACATTGCCATTGGCTGAGAAATCTTTAGATGATTGTCGGTCTGTCCCGCCTATTGCCAGGTTCAGAATACTTGTTTCTTTCCTTCACCTGAAAAAGGGTTTGTGGTGTCCGTGGTAACATGCACATGCTGTTGCCACGGTTTCAGATACACTCACCACATGATCAATCCATGTACCATGTTACTCATTTTTTTTTACATTTCTGTCAAACTGTTTGGGTGGATGAAGAGGAATGTTGACTGTGTCTCTGAGGGATCAAATGGATCATGATTTTGGTTAGGTAAAATGGAAGGTGTCATTTTCAATGAGGGTTAATTGGTTGTATATGTATGTCTGTAATGTAGAAGGATGGACTGAAACAAATTAAATGAAAATCAGCTCTAATGATTAATGTTTTTGTTTTTTTCATGTTAATTATTATCACATGTTGTAACTGGTAATGTGGCTAAGAATAAATTAAATGCAAAATATAATTCTTATAAATATCGTAGCGACCTTAACCCAACAACTTGTCAAGGGGTTAGGATCTCTTTGCATTATGGGTAAGGTGTTGGGTTGACAGTTGCTTTGCCCATTTTTGAGTTTTGTCCAGGGCTGCCCTTGGAATTCTCTACAATATGTTATTACAATAATCACCATATTGTGGAGAATACTGAGGGGTACCAACCCTGTAATGGTCTAAGGTGAAGTTTCCTCTGATCTTGGGTCAGTTTAACATTTCCCTGTTTTAACGATTGGGGGAGAGGGAACTGATCCTAGACCTGCACCTAGAGGAGAACACTTCTTCTCTCAGATTGTGTCCCATGTAGGCATCTTATTCCCTATATAATGCACTACCTTTTTACCACAGTACTATGGGCCCTGGTCAAAGTGCACTAGAAAGGGAGTAATGGGGTGCCATTTGGGAAGTGCAAGCCACTTCTTTCAGTGATCTTTCCACATTGTTACAGACATTTGGCTGATGCATTCAGATGTATTAACCCTGGTTCCCATAGCCAACCCATATTCACTCTGGTTCCCACAGCAACCCATATTAACTCTGGTTCCCACAGCAACCCATATTAACTCTGGTTCCCACAGCAACCCATATTAACTCTGGTTCCCACAGCAACCCATATTAACTCTGGTTCCCACAGCAACCCATATTAACCCTGGTTCCCATAGCCAACCCATATTCACTCTGGTTCCCACAGCAACCCATATTAACTCTGGTTCCCACAGCAACCCATATTAACTCTGGTTCCCACAGCAACCCATATTAACTCTGGTTCCCACAGCAACCCATATTAACTCTGGTTCCCACAGCAACCCATATTAACTCTGGTTCCCACAGCAACCCATATTAACTCTGGTTCCCACAGCAACCCATATTAACTCTGGTTCCCACAGCAACCCATATTAACTCTGGTTCCCACAGCAACCCATATTAACTGTGGTTCCCACAGCAACCCATATTAACTCTGGTTCCCATAGCCAACCCATATTAACTCTGGTTCCCATAGCCAACCCATATTAACTCTGGTTCCCATAGCCAACCCATATTAACTCTGGTTCCCACAGCAACCCATATTAACTCTGGTTCCCACAGCAACCCATATTAACTCTGGTTCCCACAGCAACCCATATTAACTCTGGTTCCCACAGCAACCCATATTAACTCTGGTTCCCACAGCAACCCATATTAACTCTGGTTCCCACAGCAACCCATATTAACCCTGGTTCCCATAGCCAACCCATATTCACTCTGGTTCCCACAGCAACCCATATTAACTCTGGTTCCCACAGCAACCCATATTAACTCTGGTTCCCACAGCAACCCATATTAACTCTGGTTCCCACAGCAACCCATATTAACTCTGGTTCCCACAGCAACCCATATTAACTCTGGTTCCCACAGCAACCCATATTAACTCTGGTTCCCACAGCGACCCATATTAACTCTGGTTCCCACAGCGACCCATATTAACTCTGGTTCCCACAGCAACCCATATTAACTGTGGTTCCCACAGCAACCCATATTAACTCTGGTTCCCATAGCCAACCCATATTAACTCTGGTTCCCATAGCCAACCCATATTAACTCTGGTTCCCATAGCCAACCCATATTAACTCTGGTTCCCACAGCAACCCATATTAACTCTGGTTCCCACAGCAACCCATATTAACTCTGGTTCCCACAGCAACCCATATTAACTCTGGTTCCCATAGCCAACCCATATTAACTCTGGTTCTCATAGCAACCCATATTAACTCTGGTTCCCATAGCCAACCCATATTAACTCTGGTTCCCATAGCAACCCATATTAACTATGGTTCCCATAGCCAACCCATATTAACTCTGGTTCTCATAGCAACCCACATTAATTCTGGTTCCCATAGCCAACCCATATTAACTCTGGTTCTCATAGCAACCCACATTAACTCTGGTTCCCATAGCCAACCCATATTAACTCTGGTTCTCATAGCAACCCATATTACCTCAGGTTCCCACAGCAACCCATATTAACTCTGGTTCCCACAGCAACCCATATTAACTTTGGTTCCCACAGCAGCCCATATTAACTCTGGTTCCCACAGCAACCCATATTAACTCTGGTTCCCACAGCAACCCATATTAACTCTGGTTCCCATAGCCAACCCATATTAACTCTGGTTCTCATAGCAACCCATATTAACTCTGGTTCCCATAGCCAACCCATATTAACTCTGGTTCCCATAGCAACCCATATTAACTATGGTTCCCATAGCCAACCCATATTAACTCTGGTTCTCATAGCAACCCATATTAACTCTGGTTCTCATAGCAACCCAAATTAACTCTGGTTCCCATAGCCAACCCATATTAACTCTGGTTCCCACAGCAACCCATATTAACTCTGGTTCCCACAGCAACCCATATTAACTTTGGTTCCCACAGCAGCCCATATTAACTCTGGTTCCCACAGCAACCCATATTAACTCTGGTTCCCACAGCAACCCATATTAACTCTGGTTCCCACAGCAACCCATATTAACTTTGGTTCCCACAGCAACCCATATTAACTCTGGTTCCCACAGCAACCCATATTAACTCTGGTTCCCACAGCAACCCATATTAACTGGTTCCACAGCAACCCATATTAACTCTGGTTCCCATAGCAGCCCATATTAACTCTGGTTCCCACAGCAGCCCATATTAACTCTGGTTCCCATAGCAGCCCATATTAACTGGTTCCCACAGCAACCCATATTAACTCTGGTTCCCACAGCAACCCATATTAACTCTGGTTCCCACAGCAACCCATATTAACCCTGGTTCCCATAGCCAACCCATATTCACTCTGGTTCCCACAGCAACCCATATTAACTCTGGTTCCCACAGCAACCCATATTAACTCTGGTTCCCACAGCAACCCATATTAACTCTGGTTCCCACAGCAACCCATATTAACTCTGGTTCCCACAGCAACCCATATTAACTCTGGTTCCCACAGCAACCCATATTAACTCTGGTTCCCACAGCAACCCATATTAACTCTGGTTCCCACAGCAACCCATATTAACTGTGGTTCCCACAGCAACCCATATTAACTCTGGTTCCCATAGCCAACCCATATTAACTCTGGTTCCCATAGCCAACCCATATTAACTCTGGTTCCCATAGCCAACCCATATTAACTCTGGTTCCCACAGCAACCCATATTAACTCTGGTTCCCACAGCAACCCATATTAACTCTGGTTCCCACAGCAACCCATATTAACTCTGGTTCCCATAGCCAACCCATATTAACTCTGGTTCTCATAGCAACCCATATTAACTCTGGTTCCCATAGCCAACCCATATTAACTCTGGTTCCCATAGCAACCCATATTAACTATGGTTCCCATAGCCAACCCATATTAACTCTGGTTCTCATAGCAACCCACATTAACTCTGGTTCCCATAGCCAACCCATATTAACTCTGGTTCTCATAGCAACCCACATTAACTCTGGTTCCCATAGCCAACCCATATTAACTCTGGTTCTCATAGCAACCCATATTAACTCAGGTTCCCACAGCAACCCATATTAACTCTGGTTCCCACAGCAACCCATATTAACTTTGGTTCCCACAGCAGCCCATATTAACTCTGGTTCCCACAGCAACCCATATTAACTCTGGTTCCCACAGCAACCCATATTAACTCTGGTTCCCATAGCCTACCCATATTAACTCTGGTTCTCATAGCAACCCATATTAACTCTGGTTCCCATAGCCAACCCATATTAACTCTGGTTCCCATAGCAACCCATATTAACTATGGTTCCCATAGCCAACCCATATTAACTCTGGTTCTCATAGCAACCCATATTAACTCTGGTTCTCATAGCAACCCAAATTAACTCTGGTTCCCATAGCCAACCCATATTAACTCTGGTTCCCACAGCAACCCATATTAACTCTGGTTCCCACAGCAACCCATATTAACTTTGGTTCCCACAGCAGCCCATATTAACTCTGGTTCCCACAGCAACCCATATTAACTCTGGTTCCCACAGCAACCCATATTAACTCTGGTTCCCACAGCAACCCATATTAACTTTGGTTCCCACAGCAACCCATATTAACTCTGGTTCCCACAGCAACCCATATTAACTCTGGTTCCCACAGCAACCCATATTAACTGGTTCCACAGCAACCCATATTAACTCTGGTTCCCATAGCAGCCCATATTAACTCTGGTTCCCACAGCAGCCCATATTAACTCTGGTTCCCATAGCAGCCCATATTAACTGGTTCCCACAGCAACCCATATTAACTCTGGTTCCCACAGCAACCCATATTAACTCTGGTTCCCACAGCAACCCATATTAACCCTGGTTCCCATAGCCAACCCATATTCACTCTGGTTCCCACAGCAACCCATATTAACTCTGGTTCCCACAGCAACCCATATTAACTCTGGTTCCCACAGCAACCCATATTAACTCTGGTTCCCACAGCAACCCATATTAACTCTGGTTCCCACAACAGCCCATATTAACTCTGGTTCCCACAGCAACCCATATTAACTCTGGTTCCCACAGCAACCCATATTAACTCTGGTTCCCACAGCAATCCATATTAACTCTGGTTCCCACAGCAACCCATATTAACTCTGGTTCCCACAGCAACCCATATTAACTGGTTCCCACAGCAACCCATATTAACTCTGGTTCCCATAGCAGCCCATATTAACTCTGGTTCCCACAGCAGCCCATATTAACTCTGGTTCCCATAGCAGCCCATATTAACTGGTTCCCACAGCAACCCATATTAACTCTGGTTCTCATAGCAACCCATATTAACTCTGGTTCCCATAGCCAACCCATATTAACTCTGGTTCCCATAGCAACCCATATTAACTCTGGTTCCCATAGCCAACCCATATTAACTCTGGTTCTCATAGCAACCCACATTAACTCTGGTTCCCATAGCCAACCCACATTAACTCTGGTTCTCATAGCAACCCATATTAACTCTGGTTCCCACTGCAACCCATGTTAACTCTGGTTCTCATAGCAACCCACATTAACTCTGGTTCCCATAGCCAACCCACATTAACTCTGGTTCCCATAGCCAACCCATATTAACTCTGGTTCCCATAGCAACCCATATTAACTCTGGTTCCCACAGCAACCCATATTAACTTTGGTTCCCACAGCAGCCCATATTAACTCTGGTTCCCACAGCAACCCATATTAACTCTGGTTCCCATAGCAACCCATATTAACTCTGGTTCCCACAGCAACCCATATTAACTCTGGTTCCCACAGCAACCCATATTAACTCTGGTTCCCACAGCAACCCATATTAACTCTGGTTCCCACAGCAACCCATATTAACTCTGGTTCCCACAGCAACCCATATTAACTCTGGTTCCCATAGCCAACCCATATTAACTCTGGTTCTCATAGCAACCCATATTAACTCTGGTTCCCATAGCCAACCCATATTAACTCTGGTTCCCATAGCAACCCATATTAACTATGGTTCCCATAGCCAACCCATATTAACTCTGGTTTTTATAGCAACCCACATTAACTCTGGTTCCCATAGCCAACCCATATTAACTCTGGTTCTCATAGCAACCCACATTAACTCTGGTTCCCATAGCCAACCCATATTAACTCTGGTTCTCATAGCAACCCATATTAACTCAGGTTCCCACAGCAACCCATATTAACTCTGGTTCCCACAGCAACCCATATTAACTTTGGTTCCCACAGCAGCCCATATTAACTCTGGTTCCCACAGCAACCCATATTAACTCTGGTTCCCACAGCAACCCATATTAACTCTGGTTCCCATAGCCAACCCATATTAACTCTGGTTCTCATAGCAACCCATATTAACTCTGGTTCCCATAGCCAACCCATATTAACTCTGGTTCCCATAGCAACCCATATTAACTATGGTTCCCATAGGCAACCCATATTAACTCTGGTTCTCATAGCAACCCATATTAACTCTGGTTCTCATAGCAACCCAAATTAACTCTGGTTCCCATAGCCAACCCATATTAACTCTGGTTCCCACAGCAACCCATATTAACTCTGGTTCCCACAGCAACCCATATTAACTTTGGTTCCCACAGCAGCCCATATTAACTCTGCTTCCCACAGCAACCCATATTAACTCTGGTTCCCACAGCAACCCATATTAACTCTGGTTCCCACAGCAACCCATATTAACTATGGTTCCCACAGCAACCCATATTAACTCTGGTTCCCACAGCAACCCATATTAACTCTGGTTCCCACAGCAACCCATATTAACTGGTTCCACAGCAACCCATATTAACTCTGGTTCCCATAGCAGCCCATATTAACTCTGGTTCCCACAGCAGCCCATATTAACTCTGGTTCCCATAGCAGCCCATATTAACTGGTTCCCACAGCAACCCATATTAACTCTGGTTCCCACAGCAACCCATATTAACTCTGGTTCCCACAGCAACCCATATTAACCCTGGTTCCCATAGCCAACCCATATTCACTCTGGTTCCCACAGCAACCCATATTAACTCTGGTTCCCACAGCAACCCATATTAACTCTGGTTCCCACAGCAACCCATATTAACTCTGGTTCCCACAGCAACCCATATTAACTCTGGTTCCCACAGCAGCCCATATTAACTCTGGTTCCCACAGCAACCCATATTAACTCTGGTTCCCACAGCAACCCATATTAACTCTGGTTCCCACAGCAATCCATATTAACTCTGGTTCCCACAGCAACCCATATTAACTCTGGTTCCCACAGCAACCCGTATTAACTGGTTCCCACAGCAACCCATATTAACTCTGGTTCCCATAGCAGCCCATATTAACTCTGGTTCCCACAGCAGCCCATATTAACTCTGGTTCCCATAGCAGCCCATATTAACTCTGGTTCCCACAGCAGCCCATATTAACTCTGGTTCCCATAGCAGCCCATATTAACTGGTTCCCACAGCAACCCATATTAACTCTGGTTCCCACAGCAGCCCATATTAACTGGTTCCCACAGCAACCCATGTTACAGTTTGTTTGTTTTCTACAATCTCTTACACACTAAAAGTGGTACTTGAGGAACACTCAGTAAAACCATTAACTCATGTGAACCTGATCTTCAGACCAAGTCTGCAAAACTGCACGCACATTTTCTGCTTTACACTCAGTTTGCAATTGTAAAATACTAAACACAGTCCTCTACATTAGACACATAATTTCACATCTAATAGGTCTTGTGTTTCGTTTGGAAAAGACTGCCATTCAAAATGCCACACTCATTTACCGATTACCCCTACACCCAGTGCTCACGTGTGAAAACACTTACAGTATATAGCTCATTTCTTCACTTAGAAATCAGCGCTTGAGCACTATAAATATACTTCAGGTTGGCCTTCTTGGTTTGGACAACGAATGGAGACCAATTGTGGAGAGAGAGTTCGAGAGGAGTGGGACGAGGAAGAGGATGAAAGAGAACCATCGCAGATGAGATCTGGGAACCCTTTGGTTGAACCATGTGGTCAACCGTGGTTGGAGTTTTAGGGAGACTGGGCAGAGGGTCCAGCCTAACTTGAGCCGCTACACCGCCGCAAGAGTCATCTGGACATTTCGAAATGAGAACAGGTAAGTAAAACCTACCCTCTACACCGTGCTACTGTGCGTACAGCACCGCAACACGTACAGCACTAGTCACATTTCATACTCAACGATATCCTTGCACCCTAACCAGTCACATCATGTTTTTGCAGAATTGCCAGACGACCCTTCAATAGAGGCAGAAACCGGCTGTTCACAAGCAGAGCAGGAACAACACACGGTGAATGTGGTCATTTCAAACAACGAGGCGTCTTTACGACAACCGCAACACCACGTCATCACTGACGACACAACGTTCACTAATATGAATAGGGTGATTCGTATGAAGCAGCTCTACAGAGTGAAACAACCGCACTATGAATACGCACAAGTAAGCTATCAAGTAGCTCCTGTCATTGGTACTGTATTCCAGTGTATGTCAATTCATGCTGTCATACAATACTGTTTTGTCTTGCCTGATTCAGAGAGTTATTAAACTAGATGCTGCTGCAGAGTGTCATGATTTCGTCTACGATGATGTCGGCTTTAAGCTAGTGTAACGGATGTGAAACGGCTAGCTTAGTTTGCGGTGGTGCGCGCTAAATAGCGTTTCAATCGGTGACGTCACTTGCTCTGAGACCTTGAAGTAGTGGTTCCCCTTGGTTAACTACCCTCTCCCTTGAAGTAGTGGAGCGATGGTTAACGATGCTTCGAGGGGTGACTGTTGTTGATGTGTGCAGAGGGTCCCTGGTTCGCGCCCGGGTATGGGTGAGGGGACGGTCTAAAGTTATACTGTTACACTAGCCAAAGCAAGATGCAGGGGAAGAAACCTCATGGGACGTCCCTGGACAGCGTGGTAAATCAAATCAAATCAAATTGTATTTGTCACATACACATGGTTAGCAGATGTTAATGCGAGTGTAGCGAAATGCTTGTGCTTCTAGTTCCGACAATGCAGTAATAACCAACAAGTAATCTAACTAACAATTCCAAAACTACTACCTTATAGACACAAGTGTAAGGGGATAAAGAATATGTACATAAAGATATATGAATGAGTGATGGTACAGAGCGGCATAGGCAAGATACAGTAGATGGTATTGAGTACAGTATATACATATGAGATGAGTATGTAAACAAAGTGGCATAGTTAAAGTGGCTAGTGATACATGTATTACATAAAGATGCAGTAGATGATATAGAGTACAGAATATACGTATACATATGAGATGAATAATGTAGGGTATGTAAACATTATATTAGGTAGCATTGTTTAAAGTGGCTAGTGATATATTTTACATCATTTCCCATCAATTCCCATTATTAAAGTGGCTGGAGTTGAGTCAGTGTGTTGGCAGCAGCCACTCAATGTTAGTGGTGGCTGTTTAACAGTCTGATGGCCTTGAGATAGAAGCTGTTTTTCAGTCTCTCGGTCCCAGCTTTGATGCACCTGTACTGACCTCGCCTTCTGGATGATAGCGGGGCAAACAGGCAGTGGCTCGGGTGGTTGTTGTCCTTGATGATCTTTATGGCCTTCCTGTGACATCGGGTGGTGTAGGTGTCCTGGAGGGCAGGTAGTTTGCCCCCGGTGATACGTTGTGCAGACCTCACTACCCTCTGGAGAGCCTTACGGTTGTGGGCGGAGCAGTTGTCGTACCAGGCGGTGATACAGCCCGACAGGATGCTCTCGATTGTGCATCTGTAGAAGTTTGTGAGTGCTTTTGGTGACAAGCCAAATTTCTTCAGCCTCCTGAGGTTGAAGAGGCGCAGCTTCACGATGCTGTCTGTGTGGGTACACCAATTCAGTTTGTCTGTGATGTGTACGCCGAGGAACTTAAAACTTACTACCCTCTCCACTACTGTTCCATCGATGTGGATAGGGGGGTGTTCCCTCTGCTGTTTCCTGAAGTCCACAATCATCTCCTTAGTTTTGTTGACGTTGAGTGTGAGGTTATTTTCCTGACACCACACTCCGAGGGCCCTCACCTCCTCCCTGTAGGCCGTCTCGTCGTTGTTGGTAATCAAGCCTACCACTGTTGTGTCGTCCGCAAACTTGATGATTGAGTTGGAGGCGTGCGTGGCCACGCAGTCGTGGGTGAACAGGGAGTACAGGAGAGGGCTCAGAACGCACCCTTGTGGGGCCCCAGTGTTGAGGATCAGCGGGGTGGAGATGTTGTTGCCTACCCTCACCACCTGGGGGCGGCCCGTCAGGAAGTCCAGTACCTAGCTGCACAGGGCGGGGTCGAGACCCAGGGTCTCGAGCTTGATGACGAGCTTGGAGGGCACTATGGTGTTAAATGCCGAGCTGTAGTCGATGAACAGCATTC
This sequence comes from Oncorhynchus clarkii lewisi, assembly GCF_045791955.1. Taxonomy (NCBI): domain Eukaryota; kingdom Metazoa; phylum Chordata; class Actinopteri; order Salmoniformes; family Salmonidae; genus Oncorhynchus; species Oncorhynchus clarkii. Next base: position 40,662,163 of record NC_092175.1, on the reverse strand, counting down.
TCACATAGGTATTCCTCTTGTCCAGATGGGTTAGGGCAGTGTGCAGTGTGGTTGAGATTGCATCGTCTGTGGACCTATTTGGGCGGTAAGCAAATTGGAGTGGGTCTAGGGTGTCAGGTAGGGTGGAGGTGATATGGTCCTTGACTAGTCTTTTAAAGCACTTCATGATGACGGAAGTGAGTGCTAGTCGTTTAGCTCAGTTACCTTAGCTTTCTTGGGAACAGGAACAATGGTGGCCCTCTTGAAGCATGTGGGAACAACAGACTGGAATAGGGATTGATTGAATATGTCCGTAAACACACCAGCCAGCTGGCCTGCGCATGCTCTGAGGGCGCGGCTGGGGATGCCGTCTGGGCCTGCAGCCTTGCAAGGGTTGACACGTTTAAATGTTTTCCTCACGTCAGCTGCAGTGAAGGAGAGTCCGCATGTTTTGGTTGCGGGCCGTGTCAGTGGCACTGTATTGTCCTCAAAGCGGGCAAAAAAGTTATTTAGTCTGCCTGGGAGCAAGACATCCTGGTCCGTGACTGGGCTGGATTTCTTTTTGTAATCCGTGATTGACTGTAGACCCTGCCACATACCTCTTGTGTCTGAGTCGTTGAATTGAGATTCTACTTTGTCTCTATACTGACGCTTAGCTTGTTTGATTGCCTTGCGGAGGGAATAGCTACACTGTTTGTATTCGGTCATGTTTCATCACAATGTGTGCAGCCATTAGTCAGAACGGCGTCCTTCATTATTATGCCACTCTTGGTCCTTACAATACTGCCCACATTATCACCTTCCTTGACACCCTGCATAAATATCCTCATACCCATATTAACTCTGGTTCCCATAGCAACCCATATTAACCCTGGTTCCCATAGCCAACCCATATTAACCCTGGTTCCCATAGGAACCCATATTAACTCTGGTTCCCATGGCCAACCCATATTAAATCTGGTTCCCATAGAAACCCATATTAACTCTGGTTCCCATAGAAACCCATATTAACTCTGGTTCCCATAGCACCCCATATTAACTCTGGTTCCCATAGAAACCCATATTAACTCTGGTTCCCATAGCAACCCATATTAATTATGGTTCCTATAGCAACCCATATTAACTCTGGCTCCCATAGAAACCCATATTAACTCTGGTTCCCATGGCCAACCCATATTAACTCTGGTTCCCATAGCACCCCATATTAACTCTGGTTCCCATAGAAACCCATATTAACCCTGGTTCCCATAGGAACCCATATTAACTCTGATTCCCATAGCCAACCCATATTAACTCTGGTTCCCATAGAAACCCATATTAACTCTGGTTCCCACAGAAACCCATATTAACTCTGGTTCCCATAGCAACCCATATTAACTCTGGTTCCCATAGAAACCCATATTAACTCTGGTTCCCATAGCACCCCATATTAACTCTGGTTCCCATAGAAACCCATATTAACCCTGGTTCCCATAGGAACCCATATTAACTCTGGTTCCCATAGCCAACCCATATTAACTCTGGTTCCCATAGAAACCCATATTAACTCTGGTTCCCATAGCCAACCCATATTAACTCTGGTTCCCATAGAAACCCATATTAACTCTGGTTACCATAGAAACCCATATTAACTCTGGTTCCCATAGAAACCCATATTAACTCGGGTTCCCACAGAAACCCATATTAACTCTGGTTCCCATAGCAACCCATATTAATTATGGTTCCTATAGCAACCCATATTAACTCTGGCTCCCATAGAAACCCATATTAACTATTGCTCCCACAGAAACCCATATCAACTCTGGTTCCCATAGCAACCCATATTAACTCTGGTTCCCATGGCCAACCCATATTAACTCTGGTTCCCATAGAAACCCATATTAACTCTGGTTCCCATAGAAACCCATATTAACTCTGGTTCCCATAGCCAATCCATATTAACTCTGGTTCCCATAGAAACCCATATTAACTCTGGTTCCCATAGAAACCCATATTAACTCTGGCTCCCATAGAAACCCATATTAACTCTGGTTCCCATAGAAACCCATATTAACTCTGGTTCCCATAGAAACCCATATTAACTCTGGTTCCCATAGAAACCCATATTAACTCTGGTTCCCATAGAAACCAATATTAACTCTGGTTCCCATAGAAACCCATATTAACTCTGGTTCCCATAGCCAACCCATATTAACTCTGGTTCCCATAGAAACCCATATTAACTCTGGTTCCCATAGCCAACCCATATTAACTCTGGTTCCCATAGAAACCCATATTAACTCTGGTTACCATAGAAACCCATATTAACTCTGGTTCCCATAGAAACCCATATTAACTCTGGTTCCCATAGAAACCCATATTAACTCTGGTTCCCATAGAAACCCATATTAACTATTGCTCCCACAGAAACCCATATCAACTCTGGTTCCCATAGCAACCCATATTAACTCTGGTTCCCATGGCCAACCCATATTAACTCTGGTTCCCATAGAAACCCATATTAACTCTGGTTCCCATAGAAACCCATATTAACTCTGGTTCCCATAGCCAATCCATATTAACTCTGGTTCCCATAGAAACCCATATTAACTCTGGTTCCCATAGAAACCCATATTAACTCTGGCTCCCATAGAAACCCATATTAACTCTGGTTCCCATAGAAACCCATATTAACTCTGGTTCCCATAGAAACCCATATTAACTCTGGTTCCCACAGCAGCCCATATTAACTCTGCTTCCCACAGCAACCCATATTAACTCTGGTTCCCACAGCAACCCATATTAACTCTGGTTCCCACAGCAACCCATATTAACTATGGTTCCCACAGCAACCCATATTAACTCTGGTTCCCACAGCAACCCATATTAACTCTGGTTCCCACAGCAACCCATATTAACTGGTTCCACAGCAACCCATATTAACTCTGGTTCCCATAGCAGCCCATATTAACTCTGGTTCCCACAGCAGCCCATATTAACTCTGGTTCCCATAGCAGCCCATATTAACTGGTTCCCACAGCAACCCATATTAACTCTGGTTCCCACAGCAACCCATATTAACTCTGGTTCCCACAGCAACCCATATTAACCCTGGTTCCCATAGCCAACCCATATTCACTCTGGTTCCCACAGCAACCCATATTAACTCTGGTTCCCACAGCAACCCATATTAACTCTGGTTCCCACAGCAACCCATATTAACTCTGGTTCCCACAGCAACCCATATTAACTCTGGTTCCCACAGCAGCCCATATTAACTCTGGTTCCCACAGCAACCCATATTAACTCTGGTTCCCACAGCAACCCATATTAACTCTGGTTCCCACAGCAATCCATATTAACTCTGGTTCCCACAGCAACCCATATTAACTCTGGTTCCCACAGCAACCCGTATTAACTGGTTCCCACAGCAACCCATATTAACTCTGGTTCCCATAGCAGCCCATATTAACTCTGGTTCCCACAGCAGCCCATATTAACTCTGGTTCCCATAGCAGCCCATATTAACTCTGGTTCCCACAGCAGCCCATATTAACTCTGGTTCCCATAGCAGCCCATATTAACTGGTTCCCACAGCAACCCATATTAACTCTGGTTCCCACAGCAGCCCATATTAACTGGTTCCCACAGCAACCCATGTTACAGTTTGTTTGTTTTCTACAATCTCTTACACACTAAAAGTGGTACTTGAGGAACACTCAGTAAAACCATTAACTCATGTGAACCTGATCTTCAGACCAAGTCTGCAAAACTGCACGCACATTTTCTGCTTTACACTCAGTTTGCAATTGTAAAATACTAAACACAGTCCTCTACATTAGACACATAATTTCACATCTAATAGGTCTTGTGTTTCGTTTGGAAAAGACTGCCATTCAAAATGCCACACTCATTTACCGATTACCCCTACACCCAGTGCTCACGTGTGAAAACACTTACAGTATATAGCTCATTTCTTCACTTAGAAATCAGCGCTTGAGCACTATAAATATACTTCAGGTTGGCCTTCTTGGTTTGGACAACGAATGGAGACCAATTGTGGAGAGAGAGTTCGAGAGGAGTGGGACGAGGAAGAGGATGAAAGAGAACCATCGCAGATGAGATCTGGGAACCCTTTGGTTGAACCATGTGGTCAACCGTGGTTGGAGTTTTAGGGAGACTGGGCAGAGGGTCCAGCCTAACTTGAGCCGCTACACCGCCGCAAGAGTCATCTGGACATTTCGAAATGAGAACAGGTAAGTAAAACCTACCCTCTACACCGTGCTACTGTGCGTACAGCACCGCAACACGTACAGCACTAGTCACATTTCATACTCAACGATATCCTTGCACCCTAACCAGTCACATCATGTTTTTGCAGAATTGCCAGACGACCCTTCAATAGAGGCAGAAACCGGCTGTTCACAAGCAGAGCAGGAACAACACACGGTGAATGTGGTCATTTCAAACAACGAGGCGTCTTTACGACAACCGCAACACCACGTCATCACTGACGACACAACGTTCACTAATATGAATAGGGTGATTCGTATGAAGCAGCTCTACAGAGTGAAACAACCGCACTATGAATACGCACAAGTAAGCTATCAAGTAGCTCCTGTCATTGGTACTGTATTCCAGTGTATGTCAATTCATGCTGTCATACAATACTGTTTTGTCTTGCCTGATTCAGAGAGTTATTAAACTAGATGCTGCTGCAGAGTGTCATGATTTCGTCTACGATGATGTCGGCTTTAAGCTAGTGTAACGGATGTGAAACGGCTAGCTTAGTTTGCGGTGGTGCGCGCTAAATAGCGTTTCAATCGGTGACGTCACTTGCTCTGAGACCTTGAAGTAGTGGTTCCCCTTGGTTAACTACCCTCTCCCTTGAAGTAGTGGAGCGATGGTTAACGATGCTTCGAGGGGTGACTGTTGTTGATGTGTGCAGAGGGTCCCTGGTTCGCGCCCGGGTATGGGTGAGGGGACGGTCTAAAGTTATACTGTTACACTAGCCAAAGCAAGATGCAGGGGAAGAAACCTCATGGGACGTCCCTGGACAGCGTGGTAAATCAAATCAAATCAAATTGTATTTGTCACATACACATGGTTAGCAGATGTTAATGCGAGTGTAGCGAAATGCTTGTGCTTCTAGTTCCGACAATGCAGTAATAACCAACAAGTAATCTAACTAACAATTCCAAAACTACTACCTTATAGACACAAGTGTAAGGGGATAAAGAATATGTACATAAAGATATATGAATGAGTGATGGTACAGAGCGGCATAGGCAAGATACAGTAGATGGTATTGAGTACAGTATATACATATGAGATGAGTATGTAAACAAAGTGGCATAGTTAAAGTGGCTAGTGATACATGTATTACATAAAGATGCAGTAGATGATATAGAGTACAGAATATACGTATACATATGAGATGAATAATGTAGGGTATGTAAACATTATATTAGGTAGCATTGTTTAAAGTGGCTAGTGATATATTTTACATCATTTCCCATCAATTCCCATTATTAAAGTGGCTGGAGTTGAGTCAGTGTGTTGGCAGCAGCCACTCAATGTTAGTGGTGGCTGTTTAACAGTCTGATGGCCTTGAGATAGAAGCTGTTTTTCAGTCTCTCGGTCCCAGCTTTGATGCACCTGTACTGACCTCGCCTTCTGGATGATAGCGGGGCAAACAGGCAGTGGCTCGGGTGGTTGTTGTCCTTGATGATCTTTATGGCCTTCCTGTGACATCGGGTGGTGTAGGTGTCCTGGAGGGCAGGTAGTTTGCCCCCGGTGATACGTTGTGCAGACCTCACTACCCTCTGGAGAGCCTTACGGTTGTGGGCGGAGCAGTTGTCGTACCAGGCGGTGATACAGCCCGACAGGATGCTCTCGATTGTGCATCTGTAGAAGTTTGTGAGTGCTTTTGGTGACAAGCCAAATTTCTTCAGCCTCCTGAGGTTGAAGAGGCGCAGCTTCACGATGCTGTCTGTGTGGGTACACCAATTCAGTTTGTCTGTGATGTGTACGCCGAGGAACTTAAAACTTACTACCCTCTCCACTACTGTTCCATCGATGTGGATAGGGGGGTGTTCCCTCTGCTGTTTCCTGAAGTCCACAATCATCTCCTTAGTTTTGTTGACGTTGAGTGTGAGGTTATTTTCCTGACACCACACTCCGAGGGCCCTCACCTCCTCCCTGTAGGCCGTCTCGTCGTTGTTGGTAATCAAGCCTACCACTGTTGTGTCGTCCGCAAACTTGATGATTGAGTTGGAGGCGTGCGTGGCCACGCAGTCGTGGGTGAACAGGGAGTACAGGAGAGGGCTCAGAACGCACCCTTGTGGGGCCCCAGTGTTGAGGATCAGCGGGGTGGAGATGTTGTTGCCTACCCTCACCACCTGGGGGCGGCCCGTCAGGAAGTCCAGTACCTAGCTGCACAGGGCGGGGTCGAGACCCAGGGTCTCGAGCTTGATGACGAGCTTGGAGGGCACTATGGTGTTAAATGCCGAGCTGTAGTCGATGAACAGCATTCTCACATAGGTATTCCTCTTGTCCAGATGGGTTAGGGCAGTGTGCAGTGTGGTTGAGATTGCATCGTCTGTGGACCTATTTGGGCGGTAAGCAAATTGGAGTGGGTCTAGGGTGTCAGGTAGGGTGGAGGTGATATGGTCCTTGACTAGTCTTTTAAAGCACTTCATGATGACGGAAGTGAGTGCTAGTCGTTTAGCTCAGTTACCTTAGCTTTCTTGGGAACAGGAACAATGGTGGCCCTCTTGAAGCATGTGGGAACAACAGACTGGAATAGGGATTGATTGAATATGTCCGTAAACACACCAGCCAGCTGGCCTGCGCATGCTCTGAGGGCGCGGCTGGGGATGCCGTCTGGGCCTGCAGCCTTGCAAGGGTTGACACGTTTAAATGTTTTCCTCACGTCAGCTGCAGTGAAGGAGAGTCCGCATGTTTTGGTTGCGGGCCGTGTCAGTGGCACTGTATTGTCCTCAAAGCGGGCAAAAAAGTTATTTAGTCTGCCTGGGAGCAAGACATCCTGGTCCGTGACTGGGCTGGATTTCTTTTTGTAATCCGTGATTGACTGTAGACCCTGCCACATACCTCTTGTGTCTGAGTCGTTGAATTGAGATTCTACTTTGTCTCTATACTGACGCTTAGCTTGTTTGATTGCCTTGCGGAGGGAATAGCTACACTGTTTGTATTCGGTCATGTTTCATCACAATGTGTGCAGCCATTAGTCAGAACGGCGTCCTTCATTATTATGCCACTCTTGGTCCTTACAATACTGCCCACATTATCACCTTCCTTGACACCCTGCATAAATATCCTCATACCCATATTAACTCTGGTTCCCATAGCAACCCATATTAACCCTGGTTCCCATAGCCAACCCATATTAACCCTGGTTCCCATAGGAACCCATATTAACTCTGGTTCCCATGGCCAACCCATATTAAATCTGGTTCCCATAGAAACCCATATTAACTCTGGTTCCCATAGAAACCCATATTAACTCTGGTTCCCATAGCACCCCATATTAACTCTGGTTCCCATAGAAACCCATATTAACTCTGGTTCCCATAGCAACCCATATTAATTATGGTTCCTATAGCAACCCATATTAACTCTGGCTCCCATAGAAACCCATATTAACTCTGGTTCCCATGGCCAACCCATATTAACTCTGGTTCCCATAGCACCCCATATTAACTCTGGTTCCCATAGAAACCCATATTAACCCTGGTTCCCATAGGAACCCATATTAACTCTGATTCCCATAGCCAACCCATATTAACTCTGGTTCCCATAGAAACCCATATTAACTCTGGTTCCCACAGAAACCCATATTAACTCTGGTTCCCATAGCAACCCATATTAACTCTGGTTCCCATAGAAACCCATATTAACTCTGGTTCCCATAGCACCCCATATTAACTCTGGTTCCCATAGAAACCCATATTAACCCTGGTTCCCATAGGAACCCATATTAACTCTGGTTCCCATAGCCAACCCATATTAACTCTGGTTCCCATAGAAACCCATATTAACTCTGGTTCCCATAGCCAACCCATATTAACTCTGGTTCCCATAGAAACCCATATTAACTCTGGTTACCATAGAAACCCATATTAACTCTGGTTCCCATAGAAACCCATATTAACTCGGGTTCCCACAGAAACCCATATTAACTCTGGTTCCCATAGCAACCCATATTAATTATGGTTCCTATAGCAACCCATATTAACTCTGGCTCCCATAGAAACCCATATTAACTATTGCTCCCACAGAAACCCATATCAACTCTGGTTCCCATAGCAACCCATATTAACTCTGGTTCCCATGGCCAACCCATATTAACTCTGGTTCCCATAGAAACCCATATTAACTCTGGTTCCCATAGAAACCCATATTAACTCTGGTTCCCATAGCCAATCCATATTAACTCTGGTTCCCATAGAAACCCATATTAACTCTGGTTCCCATAGAAACCCATATTAACTCTGGCTCCCATAGAAACCCATATTAACTCTGGTTCCCATAGAAACCCATATTAACTCTGGTTCCCATAGAAACCCATATTAACTCTGGTTCCCATAGAAACCCATATTAACTCTGGTTCCCATAGAAACCAATATTAACTCTGGTTCCCATAGAAACCCATATTAACTCTGGTTCCCATAGCCAACCCATATTAACTCTGGTTCCCATAGAAACCCATATTAACTCTGGTTCCCATAGCCAACCCATATTAACTCTGGTTCCCATAGAAACCCATATTAACTCTGGTTACCATAGAAACCCATATTAACTCTGGTTCCCATAGAAACCCATATTAACTCTGGTTCCCATAGAAACCCATATTAACTCTGGTTCCCATAGAAACCCATATTAACTATTGCTCCCACAGAAACCCATATCAACTCTGGTTCCCATAGCAACCCATATTAACTCTGGTTCCCATGGCCAACCCATATTAACTCTGGTTCCCATAGAAACCCATATTAACTCTGGTTCCCATAGAAACCCATATTAACTCTGGTTCCCATAGCCAATCCATATTAACTCTGGTTCCCATAGAAACCCATATTAACTCTGGTTCCCATAGAAACCCATATTAACTCTGGCTCCCATAGAAACCCATATTAACTCTGGTTCCCATAGAAACCCATATTAACTCTGGTTCCCATAGAAACCCATATTAACTCTGGTTCCCATAGAAACCCATATTAACTCTGGTTCCCATAGAAACCAATATTAACTCTGGTTCCCATAGAAACCCATATTAACTCTGGTTCCCATAGCCAACCCATATTAACTCTGGTTCCCATAGAAACCCATATTAACTCTGGTTCCCATAGCCAACCCATATTAACTCTGGTTCCCATAGAAACCCATATTAACTCTGGTTCCCATACATTCCTTTGTACTTTTCTATTGTTTTGTTTCTGACTGATAGGTCCTGTGGGGGGCACTTGTTTCGAAACATCTCCTCCACATAACAGAGAATACATCCCAAATGACACCTCATCTCCTAGTGCATTACTTGTGATCAGAGCCCTATGGTCCCTGGTCAAAAGCAGTGCACAATATAGAGAATGGGGTGCCATTTGCGACACAAGCACACAGAGAGAGTTCTTGCGGTCTGACTAAATGAAGTCTCTGGGTAATTTACTGGGTTGTAGTGCGAGGCTGAGGTTTGGCACCGGGCTAATAATGTGGATGTATCTACGGGTTGCCTCCTTGAGCCCCGGAGAGCACATCCTGTTTGTCCTGCTGGTTGTCTGTATGTCTCTCCCTGCACTTCCTGTTTGTCCTGCTGATTGTCTGTATCTCTCTCCCTGCACTTCCTGTTTGTCCTGCTGGTTGCCTGTAAGTCTCTCCCCCCTCTCTCTCTGTCTCTCTCTCCCCCCTCCTCTCTCCCTCTCCTCTCTCCCTCTCCCCCCTCTCTCGCCCCTCTCCCCCACTCCCCTCTCCTCTCTCTCCCTCTCTCTCTCTCTGTCTCTCTCTCCCCCCTCCTCTCTCCCCCCTCCTCTCTCCCTCTCCCCCCTCTCTCGCCCCTCTCCCCCACTCCTCTCTCTCCATCTCTCCCCCCTCTCTATCTCCCCCTCTCCTCTCTCTCCCTCTCCTCTCTCTCTCTCTCTCTCTCTCCCCTCTCGCCCTCTCTCCCCATCTCTCTCTCCCCCTCCTCTCTCTCTCCCCTCTCCCTCTCCCCCCTGCTCTCTCTCTCTCTCCATCTCCCCCCCCTCCTCTCTCGCTCTCTCTCCCCTCTCCCTCTCCATCTCCATCTGGTTCTGCTGCAGCTCCCAGTCTGGAAGTCATTTTTCCAAATAGTCCTTCTATATACATGTAACTGCCAAAATAAAGGAAACACCAACACCAAGTGTCTTCATAGGGAGATGGCCCACCAGCAGCTAGAACAGCTTCCGTGCACCTTAGCATTCAATCTACAAGTGTCTGGAACTCTATTGGAGGGATGTGACACCATTCTTCAACTAGAAGTCCCATCACTTGGTGTTTTGTTGATGGTGGTGGAAAACACTGTCGCCACTCCAGAATCTCCCATAAGTGTTCAATTGGGTTCTTGTGGCTACGAGATGGCATATGGTTTACATCATTTTCATGTTCATCAAACCATTCAGTGACCTGTGGGTGGGGGCATTATCACCCTATGGGGGCATAGCCATCGTAGCCAAAATAATGGCCTAACCAGCATTATGGGATATATGGGATGTTAATTTCTTACTTATCTCAGGAACCACACTTACGTGGAAGCACCTGCTTTCGATATACTTTCAATATACTCCTGAGTGGTGCGGGGGTCTAAGGCACTGCATCTCAGCGCTTGAGGTGTCACTACAGACACCCTGGTTTGATTCCAGGCTGTATCTTAACTGGCTGTGAATGGGAGTCCCATAAGGCGGCGCACAATTGGCCGGGCATCATCCGGGTTTGGCTGGTGTAGGCTGTCATTGTAATTAAGAATTTGTTCTTAACTGATTTGCCTAGTTAAATAAAGGTTACTTTTTTTTTTTTTATTAAAAAAAAATGTACTCAAGTGTTTCCTTTATTTTGGCAGTTACCTGGACACAGAGCATTCGGAAAGTATTCAGACCCCTTCCCTTTGTCCACATGTTGTTACATTACAGACTTATTCTAAAATGGATTAAATACATGTGTTTCATCATCAATCCACAAACAATACCCCATAATGACAAAGCGAAAACAGGTTTTAATAATTTTTTGCAATGTTAGTACAAATAAAAAACAGAAATACCTTATTTACATAAGTATTCAAACCCTTCGCTATGAGACTCGAAAATGAGCTCAGGTACATCCTGTTTCCACTGAATATCTTTTATGTTTTTACAACTTTAAAAAATTAAATTAATTGGACATGATTTGGAAAGGCACACACCTGTCTATATAAGGTCCCACAGTTGGCAGTGCATGTCAGAGCAAAAAACAAGCCATGAGGTCGAAGGAATTGTCCGTCGAGCTCCAAGACAGGATTGTGTTGAGTCACAGATCTGGAGAAGGGTACCAAAAAAGTTCTGCAACATTGAAAGTTCTCAAGAACAAAGTGGCTTCAATCATTATTCTTAAATGGAAGAAGTTTGGAACCACCAAGACTCTTCCTAGAGCTGGCCGCCCTGCCAAACTGAGCAATCAGGGAGAAGAGCCTTGGTCAGGGAGGTGACCAAGAACCCAATGGTCACTCTGACAGAGCTCCAGAGTTCCTCTGTGGAGATGGGAGAACCTTCCAGAAGGATAACCATCTTCGGCCTGAATGTCAAGCATCACGTTTGGAGGAAACCTGTCACCATCCCTACGCAAAGTACAGAGAGATCCTTGATGAACATTTTGTGAAAGTTATGAATACATTCCGGAGGCTGTGTGTGTGTGCGTGTGTGCGTGTGTGTGTGTGTGTGTGTGTGCGTGCGTGCGGGCGGTACCAGTCCAAAGTCTCATCCAAGGGTTGTTCTTTATTTGTACTATTTTCTATATTGTAGAATAATAGTGAAGACATCAAAACTATGAAATAACACATATGGAGTCATGTAGTAACCAAAAAAAAGTCTTAAACAAATCAAAATATATTTTATATTTGAGCTTCTTCAAAGTAGCCACCCTTTGCCTTGACGACAGCTCTGCACACTCTTGGAATTCTCTCAACCAGCTTCATGAGGTAGTCACCTGAAATGCATTTAAATTAACAGGTGTGCCTTGTTAAAAGTTAATTTATGGAATTTCTTTCCTTCTCAATGTGTTTGAGCCAATCAGTTGTGTTGTGACAAGGTAGGGGTGGTATACAGAAGATAGTGCTATTTAGTAAAAGACCAAGTCCATATTATGGCAAGAACAGTTCTAATAAGCAAAGACAAACGACAGTCCATCAATACTTTAAGACATGAAGGTCAGTCAATACGGAAAAATGGTTGAATTACTGCAAAGAAACCACTACAAAAGGACACCAATAATAAGAAGAGACTTGCTTGGGCCAAGAAACACAAGCAATGGACATTAGACCGGTAGAAATCTGTCCTTTGGTCTGATGAGTCCAAATTTGAGATTTTTGGTTCCAACAGCCGTGTCTTTGTGAGACACGGAGTAGGTGAACAGATGATCTCCGCATGTGTGGTTCCCACCGTGAAGGATGGAGGAGGAGGTGTGATGGTGTGGGGGTGCCTTGCGGGTGACACTGTCAGTGATTTATTTATAATTCAAGGCACACTTAACCAGCATGGCTACCACAGAATTCTGCAGCGATACGCCATCCCATCTGGTTTGCGCTTAGTGGGACTATCATCTGTTTTTCAACAGGACAATGATGACACCTCCAAGCTGTGTAAGGGCTATTTGACCAAGAAGGAGAGTAATGGAGTGCTCCATTAGATGACCTGCCTTCCACAATCACCTGACCTCAACCCAATTGAGATGACTTGGGATGAGTTGGACCACAGAGTGAAGGAAAAGCATCCAACAAGTGCTCAGCATATGTGGGAACTCCTTCAAGACTGTTGAAAAAGCATTCCAGGTGAAGCTGGTTGAGAGAATGCCAAGAGTGTGCAAAGCTGTCGTCAAGGCAAAGGGTGGCTACTTTGAAGAATATGAAATATATAAAATATTTTGATTTGTTTTAACACTATTTTGGTTACTACATGATTCCATATGTGTTATTTCATAGTTTTGATGTCTTCACTATTATTCTACAATGTAGAAAATATTCTAAAGAAAGAAAAACCCTTGAATGAGTAGGTGTCCAAACTTTTGACTGGTACTGTATATATATAATTTGTATTTATTTATCAAATATTCTGTATATTAACCAGATGTATTGCAGTGACTACAGGGAAAAACAGACAAAGGCCATAGAAACGGGCTTACTGACACTTCAATCTGTCTCTTATACACATTTAATTGTTTGGTCACTACTACCACCTGTGAGTTGAATTGATACACAACTCTCACTCACGGGTGCAACAAAATTGTTGTATTTTTCAAGGCGTGCCTTAAAACATTGTAATAAATCAGAAACAACAACACCGTGCACCCACTAGTGGTCAAAAGGTTTTTGGCGCTCCAGATTTACCGTATTTACTGCATTCCGTGGGGTCGAATTACACTCCCATTTGGAATACAGTCTTTCTTTGCAGTAATATACTGTTAAACCAAGGTTTCATTGGAACTGACGGTATCATTCACCAGTTACATCTAAAATCTCCCAGAGTGCATTGCGAAATGCAGCAATTTACTGTAAATAATGAATATGTTACATTGCTGTTATTTTTATTGTATATGAAAAACAAGATTTTAGCCCCAAGCAACAGTACCATACCATATCCTTGGAGCACCAAAAACCTTTTGACCACTAGTGGTATTGGTATTATTGTTTCTGGCTCATTGTCATATTTTAAGGCGTGCCTTGTAAAAAGCAACCATTTTATGGGGCCTGTGAATAAGAGTTTGGGTATCAATGCAATTTATAGGTGGTATTAGTGCCCCAAAGATGAAATGTCTATGGTCAGACTGGAGAGGTAGCACATTTACCATGTCCTTGGTGTGTTTTGCCTGTCGTCACTGCAAGTTTGGAAGCCTTTGTTAAGGCCTCTCGAAGTGCAGGTGATTCATACCTATTTAGTGTATATACAGTATATAATTGATATCCATCATGTTAACAGGTTTTATCCTCCTATCTCCCTCCCTTTAATAGGACACATGTTCTGCTCTTTCTGGGCATCATTATTTTTTTACCTTTATTTAACTAGGCAAATCAGTTAAGAACAAATGCTTATGTTCAATGACGGCCTAGGAACAGTGGGTTAACTGCCTTGTTCAGGGGGCAGAACGAAAGATCTTTACCTTGTCAGCTCGAGAATTTGATCTTGCAACCTTTCAGTTATTAGTCCAACGCTTTAACCACTAGACTACCTGCCGCCTCTAATAATAATAGCCTATAGTATATCATATTTGGTTGTTGCAATTATGTTGTTTATTGAGCTACACCCAGAACGAAATGTTACTAGCCTTAGCCCAAGAAGTCTGACTGTGACGACATAATGTTAGGTTATTGAGTCCTAATATATAAAGAAAACAATGAAACAAAACCCACCTGTGATTTGTTTATAATAGGTTATAAACAATAATGTCCTACAAAAACGCCATAGAAGCTCTCTCTTTATTTATTCTCAACATCAAGCTGATGCAGTTCCATGAACATGTGATAATAGTTATCCATTTGCATCAGTATCCTAGAGCCCCCTCGGACTGCTGTTCATTGCGGATGTATACAACCCGTATTGTCTGAGTGCCGTGCCTGGTCCGTTAATGACGCAAGCCCGACTGGCGACAGTCAGTCTAGAAGTTTGACATTTTCACAGTTTACAGCAACTGCTGTGGAACTTAACAATACTTCCAATTTTAAGCGCATCCATTTCGAGAAAGATCCTCTCGAACCATATTTATCGGGACTCTGATGGATCGTGTCCAGAGCTTAGTGTGGAAAAATAGTCAGGAGACCTGTCACACTGGTTGAATCAATGTTGTTTCCACTCATTTCAATGAAATGAAATTGAACCAACGTGGAATATACGTTTAATTGACGTCTGTGCAGAGTGGGTCGTGACTCAAGGTACCTACATCCAACCCGCTCACGGAGAAGCGCTAAGCACGCAGTGAATGTGTGTTTCTATCATCCCAGTATCAAACAGTTCACAAATATTTCTGGTCCTTCCTCATCCCTCTTTTGCATAGAAACAAGGCTATTTAAGATTCAAATTAGGTACAGAAGTACACTGACTAATACACTGACTAGGCTAAACCAATAATTTCAGACACTTGTAGAATATATGAGAAAGCGCATTGAAGCTGTTCTGGTGGTTCGTGGTGGCCCAACCCCCTATTAAGACTCTTTATGTTGGTGTTTCCTTCGTTTTTGCAGTTACCTGTATACCATATACATAGAGCGGTAAGAGTACCGGGTTTATCTTCTGGATTCAGGTTCACTCAAACATCGTTTTAAGCTTTGTTTTAATATTGAAAGTCACAGCTGATTTATTTATTGCATTTATATCGATTTGTTCTCCTTAAATATGATGTATTCGTTTCAGTCTCTGAATTTCTTTAATCAAACCGTTTGCCGACAGCTCCCGATATCCAGGCATAAAAACTACAATCTGTCCTGAATTAGCATAGTTCGCATGTGCGCCGAGCTATATCCTGTCCCCGGTTTTCCTTGGCAAAAGTAGTTGGCTAGCTGAACTATGCTCGTTTTCGTCCTCATTGCCTAACTTCATAAATACTCCACCCTCAACTTCCAAACCCATTTGCTAAGTTATACAATCATTTAACTAAGAAATTCACAAAAATGTGTTGTTTTATTGTTTTATTGAATAGTCATGACTGGTTCGAGCTATCTGTCACTCATGTCATAAGACATAAGTGGCAAATTATTTTATTTATGTTTTTATTCAACTAGGCAAGCCAGTTAAACAAGAACAAATTCTTATTTACTATGATGGCCGAACCAAGATGACACTGGGCCAATTGTGTGCCACCCCTACGGGACTCCCAATCACAGCCTGTTGTGATACAGCAGAGGATTGAACCAGGGTGTCTGTAGTGACGCCTCTAGCACTGAGATGCAGTGCCTTAGACCGCTGTGATACAGCCTGGATTTGAACCAGGGTGTCTGTAGTGAGATGCAGTGCCTTAGACCGCTGTGATACAGCCTGGATTTGAACCAGGGTGTCTGTAGCGAGATGCAGTGCCTTAGACCGCTGCACCACACAGGAAGGAGCCTAAGTGTTAAGGATTCAATTTCAGTTTTGAGATCCACAGGCGTTGCTGGACGTTGCTGGACGTTTCTAGTCGTTTGACTCAATGGGACATGTAGTGATTTTGACAACACAGCCAGATACACTGCATGACCAAAAGTATGTGGACACCTGCTCATCGAACATCTCATTCCAAAATCATGGGCATTAATATGGAGTTGGTCCCCCCCTTTTGCTGCTATAACAGCCTCTACTCTTCTGGGAAGGCTTTCCACTAGATGTTGGAACATTGCTGCGGGGACTTGCTTCCATTCAGCCACAAGCATTAGTGAGGTCGGGCACTGATGTTGGGTGATTAGGCCTGGCTCACAGTCGGTGTTCCAATTCATCCCAAAGGTGTTTGATGGGGGTTGAGTTCAGGCTCTGTGCAGGCCAGTCAAGTTCTTCAACACCGATCTCGACAAACTATTTTTGTATGGACCTCGCTTTGTGCACGGGGGCATTGTCGTGCTGAAACAGGAAAGGGCATTCCCCAAACTGTTGCCACAAAGTTGGAAGCACAGAATTGTCTAGAATGTCATTGTATGCTGTAGTGTTAAGATTCCCTTCATTGGAATTAAGGGGCCAAACCCGAACCATGAAAAACAGCCCCAGCTTGTGTGGCCTACCACTTTGCGGCTGTGACGTTGTTGCTCCTAGACGTTTCCACTTCACAATAACAGCACTTACAGTTTACCGGGGCAGCTCTAGCAGGGCAGAAATTTGATCTAACTGACTTGTTGGAAAGGTGGCATCCTATGACAGTTTCACTGAGATCTTCTACTGCCAATGTTTTGTCTATGGAGATTACATGGCTGTGTGCTCGATTGTATACACCTGTCAGCAACAGGGTGTGGCTGAAATAGCGGAATCCACTAATTTTAAGGGGTGTCCACATACTTTTGTAAATATAGAGTATGTACATTCCTGTACCCTTTAACCTTCTTAGTTGTTGATTAAATCTGACTTTATTGATTGACAATAGAAAACTCAATGAAAATAGAAATTCTACAGGATGCCAATGGCTACAATGAATGACTAAATAACTTCTTTGTCTAGTTAAATAAAGGTAAAATAAAAAAATTACTGTAAAGAAGTACAGCATTTTAGAGAATTTTTTTTTACAGGAGGATTCCAATTACACTTAAATAGCCATATTTTACCCATAATGCAATGCAATCTACAACATTAATTCTATGGTACCCATTTAAGGTATTTTACTGTTGAAATGAAAGTGTTTCCAGTGCACACATGCTGTGGTGCTCTCTAGCCAACACCTTCTATTTATTTGACCTTTATTTAACTGGGCAAGTCAGTTAAGAAGAAAAACTTATTTTAAATGACAGCCTAGGAACAGTGGGTTAACTGCCTTGTTCAGGGGCAGAACAACATATTTTTTTACCTTGTCAGCTCAGGGATTCGATCTTGCAACCTTTTGGCTACTAGTCCAACACTCTAAGCACTAGGCTACATGCCTCTAACCACTAGGCTACCTGCCTCTAACCACTAGGCTACCTGCCTCTAACCACTAGGCTACATGCCTCTAACCACTAGGCTATCTGCCTCTAACCACTAGGCTACATGCCTCTAACCACTAGGCTATCTGCCTCTAACCACTAGGCTACATGCCTCTAACCACTAGGCTACATGCCTCTAACCACTAGGCTACATGCCTCTAACCACTAGGCTACTATGCCTCTAACCACTAGGCTACATGCCTCTAACCACTAGGTTACCTGCCTCTAACCACTAGGCTACATGCCTCTAACCACTAGGCTACATGCCTCGAACCACTAGGCTACCTGCCTCGAACCACTAGGCTACCTGCCTCGAACCACTAGGCTACCTGCCTCGAACCACTAGGCTACCTGCCTCGAACCACTAGGCTACCTGCCTCGAACCACTAGGCTACCTGCCTCGAACCACTAGGCTACCTGCCTCTAACCACTAGGCTACCTGCCTCGAACCACTAGGCTACCTGCCTCTAACCACTAGGCTGCCTGCCTCGACCCACTAGGCTACCTGCCTCGACCCACTAGGCTACCTGCCTCGACCCACTAGGCTACCTGCCGCCCCACTAGGCTACCTGCCTCGACCCACTAGGCTACCTGCCTCGAACCACTAGGCTACCTGCCTCGAACCACTAGGCTACCTGCCTCGAACCACTAGGCTGCCTGCCTCGAACCACTAGGCTACCTGCCGCCCCTCCACTCTAACCACTAGGCTACCTGCCTCGAACCACTAGGCTACCTGCCTCGAACCACTAGGCTACCTGCCTCGAACCACTAGGCTACCTGCCTCGAACCACTAGGCTACCTGCCTCGAACCACTAGGCTACCTGCCTCTAACCACTAGGCTACCTGCCTCGAACCACTAGGCTACCTGCCTCTAACCACTAGGCTGCCTGCCTCGACCCACTAGGCTACCTGCCTCGACCCACTAGGCTACCTGCCTCGACCCACTAGGCTACCTGCCGCCCCACTAGGCTACCTGCCTCGACCCACTAGGCTACCTGCCTCGAACCACTAGGCTACCTGCCTCGAACCACTAGGCTACCTGCCTCGAACCACTAGGCTGCCTGCCTCGAACCACTAGGCTACCTGCCGCCCCTCCACTCTAACCACTAGGCTACCTGCCGCCCCACTAGGCTACCTGCCGCCCCACTAGGCTACCTGCCGCCCCACTAGGCTACCTGCCGCCCCACTAGGCTACCTGCCGCCCCTCTCCTAATAACCTGAAGTAGAATAATAGGATATGAAGTTGTTATGTTGTGCATTTCAGACATCAACATTACACAACATAGAGTGACAGATATTTGAAAAGTGGAAAAATAATGTTTTGAAACATTTTCATAATTCTGAGCCGATTCTGAGCCGATTCTGAGCCGATTCTGAGCCGATTCTGAGCCGATCAATGTCAGTTACATGAAGGTTAAATAAATAAAAAAATATCCTCCTACCTTATACTCAGCCTACCCAACCATACATATTTACTCTGCTAGGTTCATTCATTCATGTATTCATAGTGGGGCTATTAATTCTGTAAGAGCAATATAATTCCAAATAGTTTTGCAGTGTTGTCAATCATGACTTTAGGATGAACTGCAAACAGAGACAGAGAGAGACAGAGAGAGAGAGAGATACAGAGAGAGAGAGAGAGAGACAGAGAGAGTCACCACTGTGACTGACCCAAAATTAAGGAAAGCTTTGACTATGTACAGACTCAGTGAGCATAGCCTTGCTATTGAGAAAGGCCGCCGTAGGCAGACATGGCTCTCAAGAGAAGACAGGCTATGTGCTCACTGCCCACAAAATGAGGTGGAAATTGAGCTGCACTTCCTAACCTCCTGCCCAATGTATGACCATATTAGAGAGACATATTTCCCTCAGATTACACAGATCCACAAAGAATTCGAAAACAAATCCAATTTTGAAAAACTCCCATATTTACTGGGTGAAATTCCACAGTGTGCCATCACAGCAGCAAGATTTGTGACCTGTTGCCACAAGAAAAGGGCAACCAGTGAAGAACACACACCATTGTAAATACAACCCATATTTATGCTTATTTATTTTATATTGTGTCCTTTAACCATTTGTACATTGTTAAAACACTGTATAATATGACATTTGTAATGTCTTTATTGCTTTGAAACTTCTGTATGTGTAATGTTTACTGTTAATTTTTATTGTTTATTTCACTTTATATATTCACTTTATATACTATCTACCTCACTTGCTTTGGCAATGTTAACACATGTTTCCGATGCCAATAAAGCCCTTGAATTGAATTGAATTGAATTGAGAGAGCGAGACAGAGAGAGAGAGAGAGAGGGAGAGACAGAGAGAGAGCACACCGCTGCTGTCTGTCTGAATCTTTCTCGAATCCTGGGAAAGTTCCAGGGGCAGGCTGGCTGGCGGAGGGATCTGGCACGCAGGCACTGCGGCTCCAGCCTGGCTGACGCCGGAGTTGTGGCGCTCCGCTCCGCTCGTGGAGGCTCAAGGGCTCCTAGCAAACACGCTCCCCACCTTGCTCTATCCGCGCCACGCTCAACTGGGCAGCCAGACATCACACGCAGGAACAGAGGGACAGGAATTGCCCTCGTCTTTCACAACAGTGAAGCGCTGTAGTGAATGGACATCACACAGCAGAGGTGAGAGATGAAAAATGTACCTTTTTTAAAGGATATTAATAACTTTGTGTGGGTCTTCTAGGGGGTTATTGTAGGCTATCACTTACAGGAGCATGTTGTTTAAGGGTACAGTGTAATGGAAAATGGTAAATGATACGGTCATTTTGGGTATTATCAACAGTAAAATACTCTCAAACGTTTTACTGCGGCATACTGTACATTATGGTGCATTGTGGGAAAATGTTGTGGGTGGGAATGGAATTGCTGTATTTTGAACAGTACTGTAATTCCACCCCGCAGAATACAGTACCATACTGTATTTTTGGATTTACAAAAACCTTTTGACCACTAGTGGGTGCACGGTATTGTTGATTCTGGCTCATTAACATATCTAGAGGCGTGCTCTACATGTTGCACCCCTGAGTGAGAATGCTGTACCAATTTAACTCCTATATGCTTATAGAGCCCCTTCAATGTGTGTAGGAGACCAATTGTAGTCGCAGCAAGTCTTAACCCTTAAAAGGGTTGAGCATTTTTTACCATGTAGTCACTGCCAGTTTGGAAGCATTTGTTAAAGGCCTTTAGAAGTGCCACTGATATAAAACACCAAAAATATGAATTAATATACGTTAATGTTTAAAAGCTTTACCTAGCTGCCAAACGGCTCGCAACAATCATATGTCATTATTACAGCATAAGACGTGGGAAATAAAACCCCTCACCTCAATGAATTTCAAACATCCATTAATTCATTCAGATTACTGAAGAATTCATTTTTTTTACTGTATTTTACTGTGTGTACTTGCTTTGATACTGTATTAATCTGACAGTAGGTGTGCTGTAATATGAAATACAGCATTTTACTGTATTTGCCTGTAAGCTGCTGTCAAATTCACAGTAACCCTTTTACAGTGTAGGTATGTGAAATAATATCAGCATGATGACTGTTGAACAGCATGACAAACATTTTCAAATGTCTGATTAGCTTTATTTTATCTCAAACTTTTTTATTTCACCTTATATGTAATAATGATCTTAGGTTATTGTGTGTTCATAGGAAGTTAATGTGCCGTTTAAAAGCGTGGTTGGCTTTTTGGCTATAGTGGGAAACAACATTGTGAAATAGTAGGACGAAATTGTCATGCATATGTAACCTACTACTATGCGGAAAGCGGTTACCTTGTCGCTCTGTGACAGTGTGTAACTGTGCAGAGGGCTGGGGAGGGGACCTCGTCCTCAACATGTCATGTACAAAAGAAGAAAAAAACGTTCTCGTAGTAAAGGGAAACTGGTGTGTTTACCTTCGGGGTTGTGTGCTGATGATAAAGCATTAGGTAATTAAGCCTATCTCAGCCCGTAGACTGAGTGACGCCAGCTTCAGAAAGGAGTCAACGCAGGCAGAGCGGAACAGACGCGCTGGTGCCGCGCTGCCGCATTCAAGTGCAGTGGGCGTTGAGCGCCTGTAGTGCGCACCACATTTAGCCAAAATACAAACCTACGCTGTTATTATAGGCTACCAACTAACATATAAACTAAATATGTGGTGTCAGATGATTGAATGTCTTAATTGACCGTGACTGACTGAACTGAAGAACAGATAAGAGTTTCTGTCCTGTAGCCGATCGAACTGAGTGCTGCGCGTCGGCACAGCATAACTCACGTGTCTGCTGCTGAATTATAGTGATGCTTGCTCACGGCATGTTTGGCATTCCTATGTTCCCCAGGCTAGTACATTATTTATATGTGGTATGGATTTTAATCCAGATATATCATGATTATAACAATACATTCGTTTTGTTGTCATCTCAGTCCAAGAGAGGTTCATGGTTCATGAAGAGCAACAGATCATAAACAGTAGCCAGGGTTTTTCAGGAGAAAACGTAGGACTGAAAATCACAAGAATCACTCTTTTACAAGGCCACATAAACGACTCAACTACCGGACTACTCTGTGTAGGTTTCCTTAGACTGTTTTACAATGGAATAAATATCCCCTCTTTTTGTATGGGAGAAGGAGAGAGAGAGAGAAAGGATGCTGTCACATTAAAGTTGTTTATTTAAAGCAAATATTTGAGTTCTTCCATCTACCAGTACAGTAGCTTATGAATAGCACATTAGGTAATGTTGTAGTCAGCCTGACTACAAGACAGAGGGAGCTAGAGAGAGAGAGAGAGAGCAAGCTAGAGAGAGAGAGCTAGAGAGAGAGAGAGAGAGAGCAAGCTAGAGAGAGAGAGAGAGCAAGCTAGAGAGAGAGAGAGAGAGCAAGCTAGAGAGAGAGAGCAAGCTAGAGAGAGAGAGCAAGCTAGAGAGAGAGAGAGCAAGCTAGAGAGAGAGAGATAGATAGAGAGAGAGAGAGAGAGAGAGAGAGAGGGAGCTAGAGAGAGAGAGAGAGCAAGCTAGAGAGATAGAGAGAGCAAGCTAGAGAGAGAGAGATATATATAGAGAGAGAGAGAGCAAGCTAGAGAGATAGAGAGAGAGAGAGAGCGAGAGAGAGGGAGCATGCCTGTCTGGATCCGAATGTTTCCGTTTCCATGCCGTCTGTCTGTCTGTCCATCTGTGAGTGGTGTGACCTATGCTGTCTGTCCGTCCATCTGTGAGTGGTGTGACCTATGCTGGCCAGACTGTGGGGCTCCTCGCTATGAGACAGAGGGATGTACACTGAGTCCAAACTTTGTAGAAGCACCTTTGGCGGCGATTACAGCTGTGAGGCTTTTTTTTGGTTGAGTCTCTTAAGAGCTTTGCACATCTGGATTGTACAATATTTGCCCATTATTCTTTAAAGAATTCTTCAAGCTCTGTCAAGTTGGCTGTTGATCATTGCTAGACATCCATTTTTATGTCTTGCCATAGATTCTCAAGCTGATTTCACTCAAAACTGTAACTAGGCCACTCAGGAACATTCAATGTATTCTTGGTAAGCAACTCCAGGGAAGATTTGGCCTTGTGTTTTAAGTTATTGTCTTGCTGAAAGGTGAATTAGTCTCCCAGTGTCTGTTGGAAAGTAGACCAGGTTTTCCTCTGGGACTTTGACCTGTGCTTATAGCTGTATTCGGTTTCTATTTGTCCTTAAAAACTCCCCTTGTCCTTGCCGATGACAAGCAGACCCATAACATGATGCAGCCACCACCATGCTTGAAAATATGAAGAGTGGCACTCAGTGATGTGTTGTTTTGGATTTGCCCCAAATATAACGGTTAGTATTTTGGACAAAAAGTGTATTTCTTAGCCACATTTTTGCAGTATTACCTAAGTGACTTGTTGCAAACAGGATACATGTTTATATATTTTATTGTATACAAGCTTCTTTTCTTTTCTGTAAATTAGATTAGTATTGTGGAGTAACTAGAATGTTGTTGATCCAACCTCAGTCTTCTCCTATCACAGCCATTCAACTCTGTAACTGTTTTAAAGTCACCATTGGCCTCGTCAAATCAAATCAAAGTTTATTTGTCACGTGCACAGAATACAACAAGTGTAGACCTTACAGTGAAATGCTTACTTACAGGCTCCAATCAATAGTGCAAAAAAGGTATTAGGTGAACAATAGGTAAGTAAAGAAATAAAACAACAGTAAAAAGACAGGCTATATACAATAGAGAGGCTATATACAGTAGAGAGGCTATATACAGTAGAGAGGCTATATACAGTAGAGAGGTTATATACAGTAGAGAGGCTATATACAGTAGAGGCTATATACAGTAGAGAGGCTATAACAGTAGAGAGGCTATATACAATAGAGAGGCTATATACAGTAGAGAGACTATATACAGTAGAGAGGCTATATACAGTAGAGAGGCTATATACAGTAGAGAGGCTATATACAGTAGAGGCTATATACAGTAGAGAGGCTATATACAGTAGAGAGGCTATATACAGTAGAGGCTATAACAGTAGCGAGGCTACATACAGACACTGGTTAGTCAGGTTGATTGAGGTAGTATGTACATGTACATACAGTGCCTTGCGAAAGTATTCGGCCCCCTTGAACTTTGCGACCTTTTGCCACATTTCAGGCTTCAAACATAAAGATATAAAACTGTATTTTTTTGTGAAGAATCAACAACAAGTGGGACACAATCATGAAGTGGAACGACATTTATTGGATATTTCAAACTTTTTTAACAAATTAAAAACTGAAAAATTGGGCGTGCAAAATTATTCAGCCCCCTTAAGTTAATACTTTGTAGCGCCACCTTTTGCTGCGATTACAGCTGTAAGTCGCTTGGGGTATGTCTCTATCAGTTTTACACATCGAGAGACTGACATTTTTTCCCATTCCTCCTTGCAAAACAGCTCGAGCTCAGTGAGGTTGGATGGAGAGCATTTGTGAACAGCAGTTTTCAGTTCTTCCACAGATTCTCGATTGGATTCAGGTCTGGACTTTGACTTGGCCATTCTAACACCTGGATATGTTTATTTTTGAACCATTCCATTGTAGATTTTGCTTTATGTTTTGGATCATTGTCTTGTTGGAAGACAAATCTCTGTCCCAGTCTCAGGTCTTTTGCAGACTCCATCAGGTTTTCTTCCAGAATGGTCCTGTATTTGGCTCCATCCATCTTCCCATCAATTTTAACCATCTTCCCTGTCCCTGCTGAAGAAAAGCAGGCCCAAACCATGATGCTGCCACCACCATGTTTGACAGTGGTGATGGTGTGTTCAGGGTGATGAGCTGTGTTGCTTTTACGCCAAACATAACGTTTTGCATTGTTGCCAAAAAGTTCAATTTTGGTTTCATCTGACCAGAGCACCTTCTTCCACATGTTTGGTGTGTCTCCCAGGTGGCTTGTGGCAAACTTTAAACAACACTTTTTATGGATATCTTTAAGAAATGGCTTTCTTCTTGCCACTCTTCCATAAAGGCCAGATTTGTGCAATATACGACTGATTGTTGTCCTATGGACAGAGTCTCCCACCTCAGCTGTAGATCTCTGCAGTTCATCCAGAGTGATCATGGGCCTCTTGGCTGCATCTCTGATCAGTCTTCTCCTTGTATGAGTTGAAAGTTTAGAGGGACGGCCAGGTCTTGGTAGATTTGCAGTGGTCTGATACTCCTTCCATTTCAATATTATCGCTTGCACAGTGCTCCTTGGGATGTTTAAAGCTTGGGAAATCTTTTTGTATCCAAATCCGACTTTAAACTTCTTCACAACAGTATCTCGGACCTGCCTGGTGTGTTCCTTGTTCTTCATGATGCTCTCTGCGCTTTTAACGGACCTCTGAGACTATCACAGTGCAGGTGCATTTATACGGAGACTTGATTACACACAGGTGGATTGTATTTATCATCATTAGTCATTTAGGTCAACATTGGATCATTCAGAGATCCTCACTGAACTTCTGGAGAGAGTTTGCTGCACTGAAAGTAAAGGGGCTGAATCATTTTGCACGCCCAATTTTTCAGTTTTTGATTTGTTAAAAAAGTTTGAAATATCCAATAAATGTCGTTCCACTACATGATTGTGTCCCACTTGTTGTTGATTCTTCACAAAAAAATATAGTTTTATATCTTTATGTTTGAAGCCTGAAATGTGGCAAAAGGTCTCAAAGTTCAAGGGGGCCGAATACTTTCGCAAGGCACTGTATGGTTAAAGTTACTATGCATATATGATGAACAGAGAGTAGCAGTAGCGTAAATGAGGGGTTGGCGGGTGGTGGGACACAATGTAGATAGAAATCCCTGAGCAGTTTCCTTCCTCTCCGGCAACTTCTAAAAACATGTTTTCACTTTGTCACTATGAGGTATTGTGATGTCATTATGGGGTATTGTGATGTCATTATGGGGTATTGTGACGTCATTATGGGGTATTGTGACGTCATTATGGGGCATTGTGTGTAGATGGGTGAGAGAGTAAAAAATCAATTGAATTCAGGCTAATGTGGAATTTGTCAAATGGGTATGAAGACTTTCTGAAGGTCATATACATCCCTATAGTCCCCATAGACTTGATTCAGTGTACTAGTCCTAATTCTCTCCTAAGTCTTCTGTTGTATTTAACCTCTGGTTCATATGACTCACAGCCCTGCTGAACAGCTCTTTGTTTCTGTTAAATTAGCGCCTAATTTCATCTCTCTCTTCTCTGGTCAGATGACTGAAAGCTGACCTGCACGAGGAATAACATTCATGACCGGAGGCTACCATTCTGACCAGACCGTATTTCTGCTGAGAGAGAGAGGGAGAAAGAGACAGAGAAAAATAAGATATTTGGGATTATTCCAACATTCCCACCTCCGTTCCAGACCTTCCTCCCTACTCCTGGTCTCTTCAGGAAGCACCAACGGAACTAATGAACCCCAGTTTCTGTTTACATAGACTCCTCACACTCCTCTTCGAGCTCCATCCCTGATCCCTGGTTCTTGCTCTCCTTTAGCCATCTGGGAAACAATCCATCCATCACGCTCCTCTTCTATCTCTCTGTCCCACCCCCCTCTCTCACCTCCTCTCATCACATTCCCTCCCTCTTTCACCCGAAGTGGTGGTTCTCCTCCCTCCCTCCATCCATCTCTACATAGCACCATCCATCTCTACATAGCATCATCCATCCCTCTATCCATCTCTACATAGCACCCTCCCTCCCTCTATCCATCTCTACATAGCACCATCCCTCCCTCCATCCATCTCTACATAGCACCATCCCTCCCTCCATCCATCTCTACATAGCACCCTCCCTCCCTCTATCCATCTCTACATAGCACCATCCCTCCCTCCATCCATCTCTACATAGCACCATCCCTCCCTCTATCCATCTCTACATAGCACCATCCCTCCCTCCATCCATCTCTACATAGCACCATCCCTCCCTCCATCCATCTCTACATAGCACCCTCCCTCCCTCTATCCATCTCTACATAGCACCATCCCTCCCTCCATCCATCTCTACATAGCATCATCCATCCCTCCATCCATCTCTACATAGCACCCTCCCTCCCTCATCATGCATTCCTCCACCTCCATCACGTCCCTCTTCTCCTTCACCAGCCCTGC
The DNA here is from genome assembly GCF_045791955.1 of Oncorhynchus clarkii lewisi. NCBI lineage: Eukaryota > Metazoa > Chordata > Actinopteri > Salmoniformes > Salmonidae > Oncorhynchus > Oncorhynchus clarkii. The sequence continues at coordinate 40,634,764 of NC_092175.1, read as the reverse complement.
AGTGAAGAGGCTTCTGGGATGGAAACAAGGGGATGAAGAGGAGAAGTGGGCAGAGAAGGCTGTGGACTCTCTGGTCAAGAAACTAAAGAAGAAGAAGGGAGCAATGGAGGAGCTGGAGAAGGCCCTCAGCTGTCCCGGACAACCCAGTGAGTAACCCCGTCTGATCAAATCACACTTTATTTGTCACAATGGTTGGTGTAGACTAACAGTGAAATGCTTACTTACTCAGGGCCTTTCCCAACAATGCAGAGAGAAAGAAAACAGAGAAATAATAGAAAAGTAATAACATGTAAAAAAATACATTCACAATGAGTAATGATAACTTGGCTGTATACACGGGGTACCAGTACTGAGTCAATGATAACTAGGTTATATACAGGAAGTAGCAGGTAATAACTTGGCTATATACACGGGGTACCAGTACTGAGTCAATGATAACTAGGTTATATACAGGAAGTAGCAGGTAATAACTTGGCTGTATACACGGGGTACCAGTACTGAGTCAATGATAACTAGGTTATATACAGGAAGTACCAGGTAATAACTTGGCTGTATACACGGGGTACCAGTACTAAGTCAATGATAACTAGGTTATATACAGGAAGTACCAGGTAATAACTTGGCTACATACCCAGGGTACCAGTACTGAGTCAATGATAACTAGGTTATATACAGGAAGTAGCAGGTAATAACTTGGCTGTATACACGGAGTACCAGTACTGAGTCAATGATGACTAGGTTATATACAGGAAGTACCAGGTAATAACTTGGCTACATACCCAGGGTACCAGTACTGAGTCAATGTGCAGGGGTATGAGGTAAGTGAGGTAGATATGAACATAATATTTATGTTATAGGAATAAAGTTAGCGATAGTAAACAGTAGCAGTAGCGTATGTGATCAGTCAAAAAGGTTAGTGGGTAGTTGTTATTGGTTAACTATTTAACTAAATATACTGAACAAAAATATAAAACGCAACATGTCAAGTGTTGGTCCCATGTTTCATGAACTGAAATAAAAGATCCCAGAAATGTTCCATATGTGAAAAAAGTTGATTTCTCTCAAATGCTGTAAACACAAATTTGTTTACATCCATGTTAGTGAGCATTTCTCCACTGCCAAGATAATCCATCCACCTGACAGGTGTGGCATATGAAGAATTTGATTAAACAGCATGACCATTACAGAGGTGCACCTTGTGCTGGGGACAATAAAAGGCCACTCTAAAATGTGCAGTTTTGTCACACAACACAATGCCACAGATGTCTCAAGTTTTGAGGAAGCGTGCAATTGGCATGCTGACTGCAGGAATGTCCACCAGAGCTGGAGAAAAATCCACCAGGGGAAAATTAATGTTAATTTCTCTACCAAACAATACAGTAAGCCACCTCCAACGTCGTTTTAGAGAATATGGCAGCACTTCCAACAGGCCTCACAACCTCAGACCACATGTAACCACGCCAGCCCAGAACCTCAACATCCGGCTTCTTCACCTGTTAGATTGTCTGAAACCAGCCACCTGGGCAGCTGATGAAACAGGAGTATTTCTGTCTGTAATAAAGCCCTTTTGTGGGGAAAAACTCATTCTGATTGGTATGACTGAGTGAAATCCAAGATTAGGGCCTAATGCATTTATTTCAATTGACTGATTTCCTTATTTCCTTACTGAAGCTTTGTAAAATCGTTGAAATTCTTGCATGTTGCATTTATATTTTTGTTCAGTATATTTAGAAGGCTTATGGCTTGGGGGGGTAGAAGCTGTTCAGGGTCTTGATAGTTCCAGACTTGGTGCGTTGGTACCGCTTTCCGTGCTGTAGCAGAGAGAAAGGTCTATGAATGGGGTGGCTGGAGTCTTTGACCATTCTTAGGGCCTTCCTCTGACACCGCCTGGTATAGAGGTCCTGGATGGCAGGGAGCTCAGCCTCAGTGATGTACTGGGACGTACGCACTACCTTCTGTTGCACCTTGCGGTCGGATGCCAAGCAGTTGCCATACCAACCAGTGATGCAGCCAGTCAAGATGCTCTCGATGGTGCCGCTGTAAAACATTTTGAGGATCTGAGGGGCCCCATGCCAAATGTTTTCAGCCTCCTAAGGGGAAAGAGGCTTTGTCGTGCCCTCTTCACTGCTGTGTTGGTGTGTGGACCATGATAGATCCTTAGTAATGTGGACACAGAGAAACTTCAAGCTCTCGACTCGCTCCACTACAGCCCTGTCGATGTAAATGGGGGTCTGCTCAACCCCTCGTTTCCTGTAGTCCACGATCAGCTCCTTGGTCTTGCTGACGTTGAGGGAGAGGTTGTTATCCGGGCACCACACTGCTAGGTCTCTGACCTCCTCCCTATAGGTTGTCTCATCACCGTCGGTGATCAGGCCTACCACTGTTATGTCGTCAACAGACTTAATGATGGTGTTGGAGTTGTGCTTGGCCACGCAGTCGTGGGTAAACAGTGAGTACAGGAGGGGACTGAGCACTCACCCCTGAGAGGCCTCCGTGTTAAGGGTCAGTGTGGCGGATGTGTTGTTACCTACCTTTACTACCTGGGGGCTTCCCGACAGGAAGTCCAGGATCCAGTTGCAGAGGGAGGTGTTCAGTCCCAGGGTCCTTAGCTTGGTGATGAGCTTGGAGGGCGCTATGGTGTTGAATGCTGAGCTGTAGTCAGTCAATGAATAGCATTCTCAGGTAGGTGTTCCTTTTGTCCAAGTGGGAAAGGGCAGTGTGGAGGGCGATTGAGATTGGATCAGTTGGGGCGGTATGTGAGTTGGAGTGAGTTCAGTGCGTCTGGGATTATGGTGTTGATGTGAACCAGGATCAGCTTTTCAAAGCATTCCATGGCCACAGATGTGAGCGCCACGGGGCGTTAGTCATTTAGACAGGTTACCTAGGTGTTCTTGGGCACGGGGACTATGGTGGTTTGCTTGCAACATGTTGAAAATGTCAGTGAAGACACTTGCCAGCTGGTCAGCGCATGCTCTGAGTACTCATCCTGGTAATCTGTCTGGTCCTGCGGTCTTGTGAACGTTGACCTGTTTAAAGGTCTTACTCACATCGGCCAAGGAGAGCGTGACCACACAGTTGTCCTAAACAGCTGGTGCCTTCAAGCATGGTTCAGTGTTGATTGCCTCTAACTGAGCATAGAAGACATTTAGCTCGTCTGGTAGGCTTGTGTCACTGGGCAGCTCGCGTATGGGTTTCCCTTTGTAACCCGTAACAGTTTTCAAGCCCTGCCACATCCAACAGGTGTCAGAGCCGGTGTAGTAGGATTCAATCTTAGTCCTGTATTGATGTTTTGTATGTCTTATAAACATCCGGGTTCGTGTCCCACTCTTTGAAAGCGACAGGTCTAGCCTTTACCTCAGTACGAATGTTGCCTGTAATCCATGGCTTCTGGTTGGGATATGTACGTACGGTCACTGTGGGGATGACTCCGTCGATACACTTATTACTGAAGCCAGTAATTGATGTGCCTGTTTGAGTTTTTGCTTGTCTGTATGAATCAGGAGGATAGAGTTATGGTCAGTTATGCCAAATAACTGCCAAATAAACAGCTAGATGTATATTATCCAAGTCCTTGTTTAGCCACGACTCCCAGGAAGCGTAGGATGTTACAATTCTTCAGGTCCAGTTCATAGGATGGTCTCGAACGGATCAGTTCGACGCGTCGTCGTAGTTTCATCAGGGCGGCCGCACGTCGGCCTCTATGTCGCCCATCTCTTTTCGCTTCTGGGCCTCGGGGATTTTAGGGCCTGGATTAGGATGAGCAGGAAGTCCTGCGTTGTCGACCTGTTGAAAGTAGAAATGTTCAACCAAACGGAGATTAGTGATCTCTGTTCTGATGTCCAGAAGATCTTTTCATCACAGGAAACGATGACGGGAACATTATGTAAGAAAAAAAAAAAAACGACTTAAAAGTTATGAGGAGCTCAAAAAATATCAGAACTGGTCAGGAGCACGTAAAACAGTCGCTAAACAATTCAGCGCCATTACACACGTGAGTGTATGTGTGTGTGTGTGTGTGTGTGTGTGTGTGTGTGTTTCTGTGTGTGTGTTTCTGTGTGTGTGTGTGTGTGTGTGTGTGTGTGTGTGTGTGTGTGTGTGTGTGTGTGTGTGTGTGACTAGATAAAGAGTGTTTATCCAGAGATTATGTCACAACTAGGACCAGGAAACACGCCACTCCCCAGTGTCCATAACAGACAGGAAGTACACATCCATGGGATCCAACCTGTTCCTAAACTGTTCCCTTCACCTTTTTTGTAGCTTATTCTGAAACACCTCTGATCCAATCTCTCTCTCTACCTCCTCCAACAGGTAAGTGTGTGACCATCCCTCGGTCTCTGGACGGTCGTCTCCAGGTGTCTCACAGGAAGGGTCTCCCCCACGTTATCTACTGCAGAGTGTGGAGGTGGCCCGACCTACAGTCTCATCACGAACTCAAGGCCTTGGAGTGCTGCGAATTCGCCTTCGGATCCAAACAGAAAGACATCTGTATCAACCCCTACCACTACAGACGGGTAGAGACACCAGGTATGAAGCTATATTAACCCCTACAGACACCAGGTATGAAGCTATATTAACCACTACAGACACCAGGTATGAAGCTATATTAACCACTACAGACACCAGGTATGAAGCTATATTAACCCCTACAGACACCAGGTATGAAGCTATATTAACCCCTACAGACACCAGGTATGAAGCTATATTAACCCATACAGACACCAGGTATGAAGCTATATTAACCCCTACAGACACCAGGTATGAAGCTATATTAACCCCTACAGACACCAGGTATGAAGCTATATTAACCCCTACAGACACCAGGTATGAAGCTATATTAACCTCTACAGACACCAGGTATGAGGCTATATTAACCTCTACAGACACCAGGTATGAAGCTATATTAACCACTACAGACACCAGGTATGAAGCTATATTAACCCCTACAGACAGGTAGAGACACCAGGTATGAAGCTATATTAACCCCTACAGACACCAGGTATGAAGCTATATTAACCCCTACAGACACCAGGTATGAAGCTATATTAACCCCTACAGACACCAGGTATGAGGCTATATTAACCTCTACAGACACCAGGTATGAAGCTATATTAACCCCTACAGACAGGTAGAGACACCAGGTATGAAGCTATATTAACCCCTACAGACACCAGGTATGAAGCTATATTAACCACTACAGACACCAGGTATGAAGCTATATTAACCCCTACAGACACCAGGTATGAAGCTATATTAACCCCTACAGACACCAGGTATGAAGCTATATTAACCCCTACAGACACCAGGTATGAAGCTATATTAACCCCTACAGACACCAGGTATGAAGCTATATTAACCACTACAGACACCAGGTATGAAGCTATATTAACCCCTACAGACACCAGGTATGAAGCTATATTAACCACTACAGACACCAGGTATGAAGCTATATTAACCACTACAGACACCAGGTATGAAGCTATATTAACCCCTACAGACAGGTAGAGACACCAGGTATGAAGCTATATTAACCCCTACAGACACCAGGTATGAAGCTATATTAACCCCTACAGACACCAGGTATGAAGCTATATTAACCACTACAGACACCAGGTATGAAGCTATATTAACCCCTACAGACACCAGGTATGAAGCTATATTAACCACTACAGACACCAGGTATGAAGCTATATTAACCCCTACAGACACCAGGTATGAAGCTATATTAACCCCTACAGACACCAGGTATGAAGCTATATTAACCCCTACAGACACCAGGTATGAAGCTATATTAACCCCTACAGACACCAGGTATGAAGCTATATTAACCCCTACAGACACCAGGTATGAAGCTATATTAACCCCTACAGACAGGTAGAGACACCAGGTATGAAGCTATATTAACCCCTACAGACACCAGGTATGAAGCTATATTAACCCCTACAGACACCAGGTATGAAGCTATATTAACCCCTACAGACACCAGGTATGAAGCTATATTAACCACTACAGACACCAGGTATGAAGCTATATTAACCCCTACAGACACCAGGTATGAAGCTATATTAACCCCTACAGACACCAGGTATGAAGCTATATTAACCCCTACAGACACCAGGTATGAAGCTATATTAACCACTACAGACACCAGGTATGAAGCTATATTAACCCCTACAGACACCAGGTATGAAGCTATATTAACCCCTACAGACACCAGGTATGAAGCTATATTAACCCCTACAGACAGGTAGAGACACCAGGTATGAAGCTATATTAACCCCTACAGACACCAGATATGAAGCTATATTAACCCCTACAGACACCAGGTATGAAGCTATATTAACCACTACAGACACCAGGTATGAGGCTATATTAACCCCTACAGACAGGTAGAGACACCAGGTGTATTACAATACGGGATGATATCATACGTAGCCTAGACTCTTCTAACCTTTTACTGATTGCATACCTTTTTACTATGTACAGTATGTAAATCAGAGATGGGATTTTGCCAGACTCAGTGGACAGTCCTGTGTTATCTAACCCAGTCTTGAGTCGGGATTGACACCCTATTCAATAAATAGTGCACTACTGTTGACCAAGGCCCTCATAGGGAATAGGGTGTCATTTCAGACACATCTCGGGTGGTCTGTCTGTCTCTCTATTGTTCCTGTGTTTTAATTATCTGAGATAAAGGTCAGTAGAGGGATGTGGGACGAAACCTGATCTCAGCCGTACTGTGTTCTGTTCAGAGACAAACTGGATTTACAGTTATTTGATATGAGAAGAACTGTACTGACTGATCAATCTCTCTGTCTCTGTCTCTCTCTGTCTTTGTCTCTCTCTCCCCTCTCTGTTTCTCTCCTCTCTCTCTCTGCTTGTCTCTCTCCTCTCCCCTCTCTGTTTCTCTCCTCTCTCTCTCTCTTTGTCTCCCTCTCTCTCCCCTCTCTCTGTTTCTCTCCTCTCTCCTCCTCTCTTTGTCTCTCTCCTCTCCCTCTCTCTCCCCTCTCTCTGTTTCTCTCCTCTCTCTCCTCTCTCTGTTTCTCTCCTCTCTCTCTCTGTCTCTCTCCTCTCCCTCCTCTCTCTCTCTCTGTCTCTCTCCTCTCCCTCCTCTCTCTCTTGCTCTCTCTGTCTCTGTCTGTCTGTTTGTCTCTCCCTCGCTCTCCCCCATTCTCTGCCTGTCTGTCCATTTCACTGTCGATCTCTCTCTCTTTTTCTCTCTCTCCACCTTTCTCTGTCTCTCCCTTTCTTTGTCTCTCCCTTTCTCTGTCTTGTCTGTCTCTCTGTCTGTCCCCTCCCCCTGTCAGTGCTTCCCCCAGTGTTGGTCCCCCGTCACAGTGAGTTTAACCCACAGCACAGTCTACTGGCTAAATTCCGGAACGCCTCGCTCCACAACGAGCCCCTGATGCCCCAGAACGCTACATACCCGGACTCCTTCCCTCCTCTCCCCTGCGCCTCCTTTTCCTCCCCCTCCTCATCCTCTCTCAACCAGTCCCCCACCTCCGCCAGCTACCCCAACTCTCCCAGCAGCTCAGCCGAACCTACCAGCCCCTACCACATCACAGGTACACCTAATAAATGCATACGTATACTTAATACTACAAAACTACTACTACTACAGTCCCATACCACATTATAGGTAGAAATGCGATGACTGTATTGCTTTAGGCTGCTATTATCTCTATTGAGCTTATTACTGCAATGTAGCCCAAATGCCAGCAGGTGGCGATATTGAGTCGTTTCCATCTTACCATGCAAATGGCCGGCAATGCACTCTTATCCCCCCCTTGTACCGGTTCATACCTGAAACATTCTCAATTCAGGCTGCAAAGGCGTCGATTTCATCCTAAACTAGATTTAATTGGTGACAAGGCTGGGGGAAAAAACGCTGAAAAATATGCGTTCTTTCTCTTATGAAACACAATTTTTCACCACCTTGTCTAGGAAATGGCTAATGGCTAATGTCTAGGAAATGCTAGTCCTAGTTTGTTATTTACCCCTGTCTGAACGCAGGGTGCAACATCAGGAAGTAGCGTTAACCACTAACATGGTGGTGCGAAACGGTGTTTCATAAAGAACGCATATTTTCCCTGTTTCCCCCCCCCCCACCTTCATCCCATTAAATTTAGTTCAGGGGGAAATCAACGCCTTTGCAGCCTGAATGGAGAATGTTGTAGTTTAGAACCGGTACAAGGGTATTGCTGTCTGGACGGTAAGATGGAGCCATCGATACCAGAACAATATTTAGGCTAACTTCAATGGCACTAGTACTACTACTAATATTGTAATACAGTACTACTACTAATATTGTAATACAGTACTACTACTAATATTGTAATACAGTACTACTACTGGTAGTGTAATACAGTACTACTACTGGTAGTGTAATACAGTACTACTACTAATATTGTAATACAGTACTACTACTGGTAGTGTAATACAGTACTACTACTGGTAGTGTAATACAGTACTACTACTGGTAGTGTAATACAGTACTACTACTAATATTGTAATACAGTACTACTACTGGTAGTGTAATACAGTACTACTACTGGTAGTGTAATACAGTACTACTACTGGTAGTGTAATACAGTACTACTACTGGTAGTGTAATACAGTACTACTACTGGTAGTGTAATACAGTACAGTACAGTACTACTACTAATATTGTAATACAGTACTACTACTGGTAGTGTAATACAGTACTACTACTAATATTGCAATACAGTACTACTACTGGTAGTGTAATACAGTACTACTACTAATATTGTAATACAGTACTACTACTAATATTGTAATACAGTACTACTACTAGTGTAATACAGTACTACTACTGGTAGTGTAATACAGTACTACTACTGGTAGTGTAATACAGTACTTCTACTAATATTGTAATACAGTACTACTACTGGTAGTGTAATACAGTACTACTACTAATATTGTAATACAGTACTACTACTGGTAGTGTAATACTACTAATATTGTAATACAGTACTACTACTGGTATTGTAATACAGTACTACTACTAATATTGTAATACAGTACTACTACTGGTATTGTAATACAGTACTACTACTAATATTGTAATACAGTACTACTACTGGTAGTGTAATACAGTACTACTACTAATATTGTAATACAGTACTACTACTGGTAGTGTAATACAGTACTACTACTAATATTGTAATACAGTACTACTACTGGTAGTGTAATACAGTACTACTACTAATATTGTAATACAGTACTACTACTGGTAGTGTAATACAGTACTACTACTAATATTGTAATACAGTACTACTACTGGTAGTGTAATACAGTACTACTACTAATATTGTAATACAGTACTACTACTGGTAGTGTAATACAGTACTACTACTAATAGTGTAATACAGTACTACTACTGGTAGTGTAATACAGTACTACTACTGGTAGTGTAATACAGTACTACTACTAATATTGTAATACAGTACTACTACTGGTAGTGTAATACAGTACTACTACTAATATTGTAATACAGTACTACTACTGGTAGTGTAATACAGTACTACTACTGGTAGTGTAATACAGTACTACTACTGGTAGTGTAATACAGTACTACTACTAATATTGTAATACAGTACTACTACTAATATTGTAATACAGTACTACTACTAATATTGTAATACAGTACTACTACTGGTAGTGTAATACAGTACTACTACTGGTAGTGTAATACAGTACTACTACTGGTAGTGTAATACAGTACTACTACTGGTAGTGTAATACAGTACTACTACTAATAGTGTAATACAGTACTACTACTGGTAGTGTAATACAGTACTACTACTAATATTGTAATACAGTACTACTACTGGTAGTGTAATACAGTACTACTACTGGTAGTGTAATACAGTACTACTACTGGTAGTGTAATACAGTACTACTACTAATATTGTAATACAGTACTACTACTAATATTGTAATACAGTACTACTACTGGTAGTGTAATACAGTACTACTACTAATATTGTAATACAGTACTACTACTGGTAGTGTAATACAGTACTACTACTAATATTGTAATACAGTACTACTACTGGTAGTGTAATACAGTACTACTACTAATATTGTAATACAGTACTACTACTGGTAGTGTAATACAGTACTACTACTGGTAGTGTAATACAGTACTACTACTGGTAGTGTAATACAGTACTACTACTGGTAGTGTAATACAGTACTACTACTGGTAGTGTAATACAGTACTACTACTGGTAGTGTAATACAGTACTACTACTAATATTGTAATACAGTACTACTACTGGTAGTGTAATACAGTACTACTACTAATATTGTAATACAGTACTACTACTGGTAGTGTAATACAGTACTACTACTGGTAGTGTAATACAGTACTACTACTGGTAGTGTAATACAGTACTACTACTGGTAGTGTAATACAGTACTACTACTGGTAGTGTAATACAGTACTACTACTGGTAGTGTAATACAGTACTACTACTGGTAGTGTAATACAGTACTACTACTAATATTGTAATACAGTACTACTACTGGTAGTGTAATACAGTACCATTGCAGTAATCATCGTAATAAAGATCTAATAGTCATTTGTCCTATTAGTATAATCCTTTTGTAGCTATGTATATATTTTTTTACTTTTGATGTGTTGTAATTTCTCTTCCTCCCCTCTCTGTTCCGCTCCACCCCTCTACTCCCTCCATGGCCCCCTCCGTCTCCCTCTGTTCCCCTCCACCTCTCTACTCCCTCCTCCCCCCTCTGTTCCCCTCCACCCCTCTACTCCCTCCATGTTCCCCTCCGCCTCCCTCTGTTCCGCTCCACCCCTCTACTCCCCCCATGTTCCCCTCCGCCTCCCTCTGTACCCCTCTACTCCCCCCTCTGTACCCCTCCACCCCTCTACTCCCCCCTCTGTTCCACTCCTCCCAGCAGAGACCCCACCTCCCCCCTATAGCATGATGGAGACAGTCCCAACTGAGGATGTCAAGCCTGGAGACTCCACACACAAGCTCACCTTCTCAGCTCCGCACATAGGTAAAAAAAATAATATATATATATATCCTTAAACTAATCCTAGCACTTGTCTTTTCCTACTACTACTGGCTCTGCTGATATCGTCTTTATTGAAGAAACATGTACTTACTATGACTGTGAAATGTGGTTGTCCCACCGAGTGCATTCGGAAAGTATTCAGACCCCTTGACTTTTTACACATTTTGTTACATTACAGCCTTATTCTAAAATTGATTAAATTGTTTTTTTCCCCCCTAATAATTATAGACACAATACCCCATAATGACAAAGCATAAACAGGTTTTTAGACAATTTTGCAAATGTATTAAAAATAAAAAAACTGAAATATCATATTTACATAAGTATTCAGACCCTTTACTCAGTACTTTGTTGAAGCACCTTTTGCAGTGATTACAGCATTGAGTCTTCTTGGGTATGACGCTACAAGCTTGGCACACCTGTATTTGGAGAGTTTCTCCCATTCTTCTCTGCAGATCCTCTCAAGCTCTGTCAGGTTGGATGGGGAGCGTCGCTGCACAGCTATTTTCAGGTCTCTCCAGAGATGTTCGATCGGGTTCAAGTCCGGGCTCTGGCTGGGCCACTCAAAGACATTCAGTGACTTGTCCCAAAGCCACTCCTGCGTTGTCTTGGCTTTGTGCTTACGGTCGTTGTCAATTTGGAAGGTGAACCTTCGCCCCAGTCTGAGGTCCTGTGTGCTCAGGAGCAGGTTTTCATTAAGGATCTCTCTGTACTTTGCTCCGTTCATCTTTCCCTCGACCCTGACTAATCTCCTAGTCCCTGCTGCTGAAAAACATTCCCAATGGGGAATGCTGCCACCACCATGCTTCCCTGTAGGGATGGTGCCAGGTTTCCTCCAGACATGATGCTGCCACCACCATGCTTCACTGTAGGGATGGTGCCAGGTTTCCTCCATGACATGATGCTGCCACCAACATGCTTCACCGTAGGGATGGTGCCAGGTTTCCTCCAGACATGATGCTGCCACCACCATGCTTCACCGTAGGGATGGTGCCAGGTTTCCTCCAGACATGATGCTGCCACCACCATGCTTCACCGTAGGGATGGTGCCAGGTTTCCTCCAGACATGATGCTGCCACCACCATGCTTCACCGTAGGGATGGTGCCAGGTTTCCTCCAGACATGATGCTGCCACCACCATGCTTCACCTTAGGGATGGTGCCATGTTTCCTCCAGACATGATGCTGCCACCACCATGCTTCACCGTAGGGATGGTGCCAGGTTTCCTCCAGAAGTGACGTATGGTATTCAGGCCAAAGAGTTGAGTCTTGGTTTCATCATACCAGAGAATCTTGTTTCCTTGAGTCCTTGTTTTGGTACCCTTCCCCAGATCTGTGCCTCGACACAATCCTGTCTCTGAGCTCTACGGACAATTCCTTCAACCTCAAGGCTTGGTTTTTGCTCTGACATGCACTGTCAACTGTGGGACCTTATATAGACAGGTGTGTGCCTTTCCAAATCATGTCCAGTCAATTAAATATACCACAGGTAGACTCCAATCAAGTTGTAGAAACATCTCAAGGATGATAAATGGAAACAGGATGCACCTGAGCTCAATTTCGAGTCATAGCAAAGGGTCTGAATACCTGTTTCAGTCAGCATGCTTCAGTCAGCATGCTTCAGTCAGCATGCTTCAGTCAGCATGCTTCAGTCAGCATGCCTCAGTCAGCATGCTTCAGTCAGCATGCCTCAGTCAGCATGCCTCAGTCAGCATGCCTCAGTCAGCATGC
>NC_092175.1:40544470-40616970 GCF_045791955.1 Oncorhynchus clarkii lewisi | reverse complement strand
ATAACATATTTCTATCCGAACGTTCCAAAACGTCCGGGTTGAACACGTCTCTGAAAACGTTGTGTTTACTTCCTCTTCTTCTATGCAGGGCTGGGGTGCAGAGTACCACCGTCAGGATGTCACCAGCACCCCCTGCTGGATAGAGGTGCACCTGCACGGCCCTCTGCAGTGGCTGGATAAAGTCCTCACACAGATGGGCTCTCCTCATAACCCCATCTCCTCCGTGTCCTAACACATACATACACACACACAGATGGGCTCTCCTCATAACCCCATCTCCTCCGTGTCCTAACACATACATACACACACACAGATGGGCTCTCCTCATAACCCCATCTCCTCCGTGTCCTAACACATACATACACACACACAGATGGGCTCTCCTCATAACCCCATCTTCTCCGTGTCCTAACACATACATACACACACACAGATGGGCTCTCCTCATAACCCCATCTCCTCCGTGTCCTAACACATACATACACACACACACACAGATGTGGTCTGTCCTAAAACACACACACACACACACACACACACATATCCTCTGTATCCTGACACACACACATCTTAATGGATCTATGCTTATCTCGACTGACGCTATTGAAATAGCAGCTTTTTCTTCCCGACAGGAATCAACCGCCATTTAACATTACGAATGTTATTGAAGTTGATGACAATCAATCAATCAATCAATCAATCAATCATACAGAAGTTACTGTAGCTTTCAGTTAGTCAATGTACAATGTGTCAGTGAGACAGATGCATATTATATTGTTTCAGCTACTCTGCTGTCTAGTTTTACTGTAAGGGACAGTTTCGGCGCTATCCAGCGACAACGGACATCGTAATATCCGTTTGATTGTGTTTTTATTTGTTTAGGTGATGTCAGAGGTGTGTAAACTGTGATGGGAGCTGTCGAAAAAAATCGATTTGTAACGAAATAACACATCTTTAATAAAATCCCACCTGCGTTAGAAGTTCAGAACGAGAAAAGTGTAGGCTATAGTTGAAATAATAATAACACGCAAATGAAGCAATTATAAGGATTTTTACATCAGCCAATCGGGGCGTAGATTACAACACGCAATCCAGTGTTCCAACTTGAAACACAGCTACATGACGTCATTACTAATGCATCCAATGGCAATGTCCTGCTCAGGTACAACACCGGGAGCCCTTTGCTGCTTCGGCAGCTCCAACGCGGTACACCTCTCCCACAACGCCTAAACAAAGAACAATGGTGCTGCTAGGCAGTCGCGGGTTAAGGCAGAATGGATTTAATCCAGCCCTTCAGTGTCATTAGACTATGGTTTCAACTACCATTCAATCACCTTTTTGTTCACTGTAATCTACAGAATACGGTATTCAACCACACATAGCTCTTGTTTAAATAACCCTTTAACTCGCTCAAAGACAGTGTTGTTCGTCCCTATATAGTGCACTACTTTAGACCAGAACCCTATGGCACCCTATTCCCTATATAGTGCACTACATTAGACTAGAGCCCTATTCCCTATATAGTGCACTACATTAGACTAGAGCCCTATTCCCTATATAGTGCACTACTTTAGACCAGAGACCTATGGCACCCTATTCCCTATATAGTGCACTACATTAGACTAGAGCCCTATTCCCTATATAGTGCACTACATTAGACTAGAGCCCTATTCCCTATATAGTGCACTACTTTAGACCAGAGATCTATGGCACCCTATTCCCTATATAGTGCACTACATTAGACTAGAGCCCTATTCCCTATATAGTGCACTACATTAGACCAGAGCCCTATTCCCTATATAGTGCACTACTTTAGACCAGGGCCCTATTCCCTATATAGTGCACTACATTAGACCAGAGCCCTATTCCCTATATAGTGCACTACATTAGACCAGAGCCCTATTCCCTATATAGTGCACTACATTAGACCAGAGCCCTATTCCCTATATAGTGCACTACATTAGACCAGAGCCCTATTCCCTATATAGTGCACTACTTTAGACCAGAGACCTATGGCACCCTATTCCCTATATAGTGCACTACTTTAGACCAGAACCCTATGGCACCCTATTCCCTATATAGTGCACTACTTTAGACCAGAGGCCTATGGCACCCTATTCCCTATATAGTACACTACTTTAGAACAGAGCCCTATGGCACCCTATTCCCTATATAGTACACTACTTTAGAACAGAGCCCTATGGCACCCTATTCCCTATATAGTGCAGTAGGGTATCATTTGAGATCAAAGGAAACAGTAGTTACTAATAGAGACGTATATGTCAGTGTATAAAATTGTGTTTTACGTGTTGGAAACATTATAAACATGTATTTACTGTTTCTGACTGCCTTTCTGATTATTTCATTAAATATGTTTTTTTAGAATTGAAAGGATTTTGTTTTGTAGTATATTTACGATACATGAAGTAGTTTTGTGTAGTATATTTACGATACATGAAGTAGTTTTATGTGTAGTATATTTACGATACATGAAGTAGTTTTGTGTAGTATATTTACGATACATGAAGTAGTTTTGTGTAGTATATTTACGATACATGAAGTAGTTTTGTGTGTAGTATATTTACGATACATGAAGTAGTTTTGTGTGTAGTATATTTACGATACATGAAGTAGTTTTGTGTAGTATATGTACGATACATGAAGTAGTTTTGTGTAGTATATTTACGATACATGAAGTCGTTTTGTGTGTAGTATATTTACGATACATGAAGGAACTGTGCTCATAAACATATGACATCTGTAATAGCATTCTCGGTGAATAAATCCGGGATTCGATCTGATTGCGCGATGTAGCTCACTTGACATTTAATTCATGGTAACTTCCGATCTGACATATCCACCGATCTCCGCCAACAGTGGAATATTGCTTTTAAAGAGGTGCAATCGTAGCCTAATTGTGCAACTGGATTGAATCCCTGCCTACATGTATTTATTCAGAGAAAGCTATACTAGATGTTGCACTAGTGCTTCTTAAAAAAGCACAGTTAACCAGACAAACTCGACACATAGTCAAAACACAGTGTTTAATAGACATTACATAGGCACAGCCTGATGAGAGGAGTACCATCATGTGGTAGGTAGATGCCAGATTGAAGTTGACCCTATAACCACTGATCCAAAGTCAGATGTTACCAGTAGATGACTATAAGGGAAACTTTAACCGTACTAACCACTGATCCAAGGTCAGATGTCATTCCATCCTAACTTATACTCTACGCAAGAATGCAAAGCAAGAAAGCAATTAGCTACGCAAAACGGCCGCTCGTCGTACTTGCGCAACAAAAATGCGCAAATGTGTCTAGACCTGCAATTTGTCACTACGCATCTATGAAGGATAACCATTTTTGCTTCGCTAATTGCCTTTGGTATTAATCAGGTTTGGGGTCAATTCCAAATCAATTCAGAAAGTAAACCTAATTCCAAACTTTACTCATTGAAGAATATTGGCATTTCATTTTACTTTGTGAATGGAGTTGAAATGGAATTGACCCCAAACCTGGTATAAATAGGCCTTAATGGTTAAGGATCGGTTCATAGGGTAATCTGATCCTAGATCTGCGGTTAGGGTTGCAGGTTCTACCCCAAACTACAGATTACACATCACAACAAATAGATTATACCAAGGTTGTGGTTAATCCCATTTCAATTCAGGAAGTAAATTGAAAATTCTAATTCTCTTAGGAATTAGGTTTACTTCCTGAATTGTCCCCAACCTTGATTTAAAAACCGAGCAGACAGTCACATAGTAGCTCTTTAGCACCCTGTCACCCCCCCCCCCACACACACACACACACACACACACACCGAAGCATGATTGTCATTGTCACATGTAATCACAGAAAAATGGATAGCAATCCTATACAGTGAATTCAGACTTGATACATCTTGGCATCTAACAACAACAACCACACAACGCTACCTAATTATTAAAACAGACGTTTTGGCATAAAATGATATTCTTTATGACGTCTACTACCTGTTCACTACAGTCTTGTTTTCAAAATCGAATCTAAAAATTGGGCCAGAACGTCAGTTTAACACAGCAGACAAAACAAAATAAAAAAACATTAAAACAAGTGAGTTCCTTTTCCTTTTTCTAGCTGACAGCGAAATTTAAAGCATGTGGTTTGTTTACCAACTACATGAATTCTATTTAACAGATTGATTTATGAATGGATTGATTGATGAATGGATTGATTGATGAATGGATTGATTGATGAATGGATTGATTGATGAATGGATTGATTGATGAATGGATTGATGAATGGATTGATTGATGAATGGATTGATTGATGGATGAATGGATTGATTGATGAATGGATGGATTGATTGATGAATGGATGGATTGATTGATGAATGGATTGATTGGAAGCACAGTTGATGTTGATAAGAATACAGTCTCCATTCCGTCTTTACTACTCCGGTAAACGAGCCTGCATATCTTTTCGCTGGGCGTCACTAGATGGCCATGCTGTATCACCTCACCGGATGGGCAGTACAGTACATTAGGATTTCAGTTTCTGTATGGTTTTTTGGGTATAGGCCCACATGATTCATCGCGTAAGAAAGCAGGGAGGGAAAACCACGTGAGAACGGCTGCTCCGAGGTTTTTGGCCTAGTCCTGCACCAGTCCGAGCGGTGCACTTGGACAGTTTGCGTATATATCAAGTGAACGGGTCATAAGATAGTTAGGGTAATGTCAGGGTTGTGTTAAGGTTAGGGGTTAGTTAACCCCTATGAGTTAGATAGGTACTAACAACTGTGTCCTCCTGCCACCGTGATAGATGGAATAGTTCCAGAATGACTTAGCATAATTCCAGAACATTCTACATTCTAGAACCCGTGTCTGGAGGTGGACACACAGAGTGGCTGGCCCCTCCCTTGTTGTCCTGTTAGCAGCCCTGGAAGTCAGGCTGCGATTGGCTGTGACTTTGGGTGGTCAGGAGACGCTGCTGCTGCTGTAGAAACCTGATGACCTCAGGACTCCTCAGCAGAGACTGGGGACAAAACACACACACACACAGACGCTAGTGTGATGTAATACATTGTTTGAATTCACGATACTGGTAGGTGCCATTACAGGGACTGAAAATATGCTGCACATTTCAACAACCTAAGATGTGTTAACGGCCGTGTCTATACGTGTCTGTCTGTGTGACCCACCAGTCTCTTCTGGTTGAGCACCTGTTCGATGAGGGAGGGTCTGGCCGGACGGTCCCCCACGGTGCCAAGACGCTGCTTGTTTACAGACACAGGCCTCTCCTCCAAGCTCTCCTGATCAACACACACACAGTACAGTTCAACATATAACCATCACACATATCCCTTTAGACTAGAGCAGTATTCTTCAGTCCTAGTCCTGAGAAACCACACCAGGGTTTTGTCCCAGCCCTATTGTAACAAACCTGACTCAACTAATGATGAGTTGGATCAGATGTATTCAGCACTGGGCTGGAACCAAACCATGCACATATTGTGGATTTCCTGGACTATGATAGAAAAACAGATGAAAGAATTACACCCGGTGTGTGTTTGCGTGTTTGTCCGTCGGCCAGGTAAACTCTTACATCTTGTTTCCCGCTGGACAAAGCCTGGTCACTTTTCTTCTTCTTGTACTTGTCTTTGTACATCTTGTTACGGTGCTTCTTACACATCCAGGGTTTCCGCTGCTTAGCTACCTGGGTCGTGGTCTCCGTACAACCGTCGTACGTGCACGTTTTCGACACGTTCTCGTTCTCCCCGAATCCGTCTTCCTCGTTGAGCTCTTCGGGACTCGCGGCGCTGTCACGGGGGTCCGAGGTGTCTAAAACATCGCTCTCCTCGTCGGCATCGTCCATGTCGTACGAGAACATGTTATTGTCCGATTCTTGCGGCGTGACTACATTTCTGCAGTCGACAACACCGCTTTTGTCAACGTAGTACGTCTGTCCGTCCTTGGTTAGTAGGAGCGAAATGCTCGAGTCCTTGTTGTTGTTACCCGTTGAGGTGGAACTCTCCTCTTCACTCATGATTTAGATCAAATAATCCCCCCACGATGTTGTAGAAAATGGGATAACGTAAAACAGTTGCCCAGAGAAGTGGCCTGTCCCGTAATCTATTGATGTAACGTTAGGCTGTAGCTGGCAAGGTGTTGTGAGTTAACTCGCATGTAATTGGAAGCTAACTGGTCGACTAGCTTGACATTTCATTCACTTCCCTCTCATAGATCTGAGTGAAGTCTCTGCACGAAACGATGGATCACGCTAATTAAATACTACGGTTATTAAATAATACGGTCTAAAGCAACATCATATAATTAACTGAGGAAATTATTTATAAATACCCCACAAACGTTTAATCTGTAGGCTTGATGCTTCCCCTCCTCTCACACAACAAAAACAAACGAGGACAGTCCGCCGAGAGAGAGCAGGACAGGGAGGAGTTCTTCTGCAGGCTGCCCTCTGCTGGTCATATATGGAATTATCTCACACACACACACACACACACACCTGCATGAAATAGATTTGTGGCACACCTGGAAATGCTCAGACAAATGGGAATGTGAAAGTTAACGTGTTATATTGATGTTGATGATATAAACAGCATCTATATATATTATCATGTTTTTTAAAATGCAAAACATATGAATACAAAATACAGTTTGTCAAGTCAAGAGACATACATTTTCATTCAGTAATTTTACAAATCAATTTCCATATACATCAGAACAGGGATATTTCAAAACGTCATAATCTTATCTGTACAAACCTCTCCAGCTGCAGTCACAGGGGGTTATGGGGGTGTATCAATATGTGTCTCTGTTGTGGGTGAGGTGGCTAAGCAGGGCTGTACCTACCTAATATACTGTAAGGCTGTACCTAAATTACGTGTTTTCAATGGGGCTTTCTCTATTCTGATTGTTTTATACTGTTCAATCAAACTTCAATCGAAAGTTTATCTCATTTGAGATCATATTCTCACTGCCACGTAGGGCTGCACGATTTTGACATCAAATCAACGCTTTATTTTTTAACCAAGTATTTCAACTGCGATTTCACTTGAGATTTAGATCAAAACACTGGCGAACTGTTGGAATCATGGAAATATAATAACCATTCAAACTCTATAGCCTAGTTGGAATGTAATCGTGGGCACTTTGAATACAGCGTTGTTTGAATTCATAGAATAAGAAATTGGAATAGTAATAGGATCTCTATGGAGGTGTTGTTGTAACGGGGGTAGGGACCAAAGTGTTGGTCAGTTGTTTCCCAGGGGAGTGGGACCCTATAATCAATGTTCAATGTTTCCTCTTACAAAAAATAAGGCCTAGATTTGTTGTCAAAATCGTGCAGCCCTACGTGACACTGTGGAAATTGGGGTGGCAGTTAGCCCAGTGGTTAGAGCATTGGACCAGTAACTGGAAAGTTGCTGAATAGAATCCCTGAGCTGACAAGGTAAAAATCTGTCGTTCTGCCCCCTGAACAAGGCAGTTAACCCACTGTTCCTAGGCCGTCATTGTAAATAAGAATTTATTCTTAACCCACTTGCCTAGTTAAATAAAAGTTCAAATAAAATAAAATAATAACCTGTTTAACCTGACAAAAGAACACTGTGGCGTTAGTGGTGATAATAGTCACTGAGGTGTCAGGATAAAACCCTAGGTAGAGGGGCTCAGTGAATGTTGTGTGGAATGTGTACAGGTGGGTCAGCGTGTCAGAGTTGTAGTAGGACAGTGTTCCAGCCAACCAGTCCAGAAACACTGCTACTCTGTGTGAGCGGGAGGAGGAGGGGACAGATATTAAAGTGCTCTCCTTATTATAAAAAAACTTGATTATGAGAGTAATTGAAGGAGGACAGTATCCAGGACTTGTCAATGTATCCAAACTCTGTCATCAAGGCAAAGGGTGGCTATTTTAACACTTCACGTTGTTACATGTGTTATTTCATAGTGTTGATGTCTTCACTGTTGTTCTACATGATTACATGTGTTATTTCATAGTGTTGATGTCTTCACTGTTGTTATACATGATTCCTGCTGCTACGGTACTCTTCCCCCTGCCGTTGCCCCTCACATTAGTGCCACAAACTAAAAAAAAAGATGATGTGCAGGTTGGCGTTAGAAATTTGAGTATAAAATGTTTAATTAAAGCATTATTTAATTTGTTATTATTCTTTTGCCATTTATTCTGTTACCAGTCATTTTTACATGTAAATATTATATTTGGATTAATATAAGTATGTCTTATTTTGGAACTAAATGCTAACTATTAGCTTCCAAAATGTATGTAACGACATCCCTGTCTGTCCGATCTCAGGCTCTGATGGTATGGCTTGTCCTGCACTGTGTTTACAGGCCAGAGTGTATAGAGTAGCACAGAATGAGTCATAATACCCATGAAACCTTGCAGTCAAACAAGGAAATGGTTCCAATTCTTTTTACACCATTCATGTTTCCCATGGGGGGATTTTAGAAACACTTAAAATAAGGGCAGTGTTTCATGTAAGTTTACCCTGGTGTGACATTTTGATAACCATGTAAATCCCTCTAGGACAAGGTGACTTTTATCAGAATGTCGTGCCAGGGTAAACCTAAATGAAACACAGACCTTATTTTAAGTTTCTAAAATCGCCCATGGGGAAACGATTGGAAAATCGTTTTTCCACCATTATTTTTTTCCCATGGGCGATTTTAGAAACTTAAAATAAGGTCTGTGTTTCTATTTGACCACTAGGTTTTCTGGGTATTATAACGGCCCAGGGTTTATAAGCGCGGAAATCGTCCCTGCCGCGCGAGCATGCTTTTGCAGCACAGTCGATAGCGCGCCGGACCTCGGGCTATAGAAGGTCGAGGGTTCGTGACCTGCTCCCTACCGGTTTCATTACAGTATTATGACCCCTACTGTGGTACTCTATATGATGACCAGTGGTTGTAGTGAAAGCGATTCAGCTAATTGGGCAGATTTGTTGCCACTCAATACCTTTTTTGCGTGGCTGATTGGGCTGTACGACGAGTCGACACCTGTTCAAATGTCTACTGCACAGGTGTTTGAGCTGCTTGTAGTATCACGGTGGCGCCCACGGTGTCGCCCACGGCAGCTAACGTGGCCTTTTTCCCTCCACTGTTGGGCTCTATTGAGTTCATGTTGGAAAAATATCTTGGTTATTTTCTAAATATAGCACTGCGAATGCAAAGAGGACTCAGACCACAAACATGTTGAAGTGAAGTGGTAAGAGGGCAAGGGAAGTGTGAATAGACAGGGAACTTATGTTGTTGTTTTTTTTTACCCCAGAGTTAACTTTAAAGAGGACTGAGATCGGTTATTTTAAAGAGGACTGTATGTGAAAACACCCTTAAAGTCATCATTGGCCTCATGGTGATATCCCCGAGTGGTTTACTTCCTCTCCGGCAACTGAGTTAGAAAGGACACCTGTATCTTTGTAGTGACTGGGTGTATTGATACATCATCAAAAGTGTAATTAATCATTTCACCATGCTCAAAGGGATATTCAATATCTGCTTTTTTTACCAATCAGTGCCCTTCGTTGCGAGGCATTGGAAAACCTACCTGGTCTTTGGTTGAATCTTTATTTGAAAAATGCTAAATTCTCCAACTCCCAATCACCCCCCAGCCATACTCACTAACTTTAGAATGTGGAGTAATAAGTAGGAATCTGTTTTTCAAATTTAAAAGCGATTGCTTTTGATTAAAAAAAAACGCTTCATCTGCCTTCCCAATGAGAACTAATTAGAACATTACGACATATAGCTTATGGAAAAGAGAAGTTGCATTGCTGCTTGGTTGACAACCTGACCCGAGCAGGGTGCATCTCCCTCACCGGTTTTAAGCTCGATCACGTGACGGATCATTGCCCGGTTCAACCGGGTGCCAGTTTAATAGAAACCCTAAATGAGTCTGGCTAGCCAGGCAAATCTTTTTCCCTCTCTGAAACACTAATAGATTTTGATCATAAAAATATCAATGATCATTCAGTTCATGGCAACGTTTTCTTTTGAGATTGTAGACTAATATTGCTTGTAAACATATACGCACGCAGCGCGCAAACTATGAGCGTCTTCACGTTGCTATGGAAACGTTACCACGTGGTCTCGTCGTCGGCTGTGATTGGACCGCGCAACCGAGATAGTCTTCACGTTGCTATGGAAACGCCACCACGTGGTCTCGTTGTCGGCTGTGATTGGACCGCGCGACTGAGAGCGGTTCGGACTTCGATTGATATTTGTGTAAATCAGAAACAGCTGAGTTTTACACAGTAACATCTGAAACAGCTGAGTTTTACACAGTAACATCTGAGTTTTACACAAGCAACAGCTGGAACAGCTGATCAGTGCGTTCATCCGAATGAGACAAACCTGCATGCACAGGCCAATATAAACCGCTGGGAGGTAGCTAGTCATACAACGACAAAATCATTTTAATAGGATTTTGTCTTCTCTAGTTTGTACATCATCGGCTGTGTAACACGCAACTAAGGTTTGTGGCATTTATATGTAAAATATCAATTGAAACTGTTCAATTGCAAGCTACCTTAAAGCCAAACATTTGAAGCGTTGGCTAACATCGTGCACACACACACACTTTTTTAAATATATTTTTTATGTATATATTTTTAACTTTGTTTTGGTTGTCTTTGCGATAATAGCTTAGCTAACCAGCCAGCTGAACTTGTATTTGTGTATAATAATTCAAGGCGACCTGCGAACGTGTTAAACCCCTCCGGTAGTCATGGCAGCCAGTTTATACAGATCCACTAGTTACATTTAGGTTTGTTTTTACCCTCCTGATGTGTAATACCCTCTACTTATAGTTTAACTTATTTTTATTTTATAAAGATGAACTTCAGCTCTGTCGCCCGTCTTAGTAGCCAAGAAAATGTTCTGGCCTCAAATAGGATGGATTCATCCCGTATGGACAGGGCTAAACAGAGGACTATACTCGGCGTTTTAACAGAAAACGAACAACACAGTCGATCTTTTGGTCAGGTGAGTAGTTTTGAGTTTGTTTTTTTTATGCGTCCAAAGTCTCTTCATATTGGCTAATCACTGTTTTGCTGTTTTTTAGGGAGTTCTTTTTTCCAAACGTGGCTCTATTTTGGACAACTCCCACACCAATCTCCTGGGTTGTCCCTCAAGCTCTAGCGCTGACATCTATGTGGATGAGCCATGTGAGGTCGTTATCCCAGCCTCTGGTGAACTAGTGGCTGCAGAGCCTCAGGTGGTGGATGAGGAAACTGCTGCAATGCAACATAGAGATTTGCGTCTCTTCCTGGACCTGAGCTCAGGTGAGGTCGGCCTTTGGTGCCATTACACACCAAGGGCGCAACGACTCATCACCATGTCAACTTTCACTTCACGTTCACAGCACCGACTCATTTAATAGTAAACTTTTGTTTTGCAGGGTCATGCATGGACACCTCTATGCAGTCGCTGCCAGATAACGAGGCTCTCACCACTCAGAATGCCATGTGTCTGGCAGAATATTCTGAGGACATCCACAAACACTTACGCAAGAGCGAAGTGCGCACTCGTTCAAGCAATACGGCTACTAGTTTAAATGTCTTCTATGCCTCTGACTTAAGGGCATCTGTTAAATGAAATGCACTGTTCACCCCCCAAATACCTGGATCAGGCACGGCAGCCATTGTGGCTTCCCACGCCAGCACTCTAGTTGTAGCTTGGCTGGCTTTCTGTATATATTTACTTTATCCTGTTGTTAACCTCACACCAGTTACATATAAATGTTCTTTAGATTTGCCTGTTTTTAAAAAAAAATGTATCTAACTGAAGGTGGCGGTGAAGTCTCTTTCTTAACCCTCTGTTCCAGATTAAGTGCCATCCGAAGTCTGGCTACATGCGGAAGCAGCCGGATATCACCAACTGCATGCGTGTTATCCTGGTGGACTGGCTGGTGGAGGTCGGCCAGGAGTACAAGCTGTGTGGGGAGACGATCTACCTGGCTGTCAACTACATGGACCGCTTCCTCTCCTGCATGTCTGTACTCCGGGGCAAGCTGCAGCTGGTGGGCACCGCTGCACTGCTGCTGGCTGCGTAAGTCACCTTACAAATTCAGTAGAATTTTTGTAAACAAACTCTTTGTCTGTTTTACAATACTAGTTCTGGCGTAGTCCTGCCACGAGTAATCTGTAGGAAAGGTGGTTCACTTTCAGCTGTGGTAAATGGGCTTTTTTTTAGTGTTAACCCTTTTCTCTGGTAGTAAATACGAGGAGATCTACCCTCCGGAGGTGGATGACTTTGTGTACATCACAGATGACACTTACACCAAGAAGCAGCTGCTTCGTATGGAACACTTCCTGCTGAAGGTGTTGGCCTTCGACATGACCGCCCCCACCACACACCAGTTCCTCCGCCATTTCCTCACCGTCCAAGCAGTTTGCTTCAAGACTGAGAGCCTTGCCCTGGTACTTACAGAGAACTGGATACTCCTGTCTGACTGCTTGATAGCTGTGCCATGTTTTTGAAATGTGCCTTTAGGCTAGCAGCATGGTACCGGTGTACATGAGTCAGTACTCTGACCCAAGTGTTCAATCGTTTAGTCACTCTTGTAAGAATGTGCTCTCACCTGGTTAAATAAAACCCAATGAGTTAACCCTGTAGGGAGACCCAAGTCCTCGGGGTCCCGATTGGTGAAACATTTTCGCCCCAGAACACACTTGAATCAAATCAACTAATCATGATCTTCAGTTAAATGCAATGTGTTTGCTGGGGGAGAGTGACACCAATCAGGCCCCTGAGAGCTGGAATTGCCCAGGCCTGATGTTAAATGTATTTCACCCCAGTTGACTAAATGGCTTATCAACATTATTAATTTAATGTGCAGGAGTGTTTTGTTGCAGTTAACGCATTTTTTGTTTTGTTAATGTTACTCTACTCTCAGTATGTGGCAGAGCTGAGCATGTTGGAAGTGGATCCATTCCTGCACTACTTCCCCTCTATGGTGGCGGCTGCTGCTTTCTGTCTGGCCAACTACACCCTCAACAGGTCCCTCTGGGTAAGACATTCCTGTCTGCTGTATGCTGACTGTTTTGCATCATCACTCGGGGTAAGACATGCCTGTCTGCTGTACTCCGATGGCCATTGGTCTTATGCTGACTGTTGCATCATCCCTCTGGGGTAACCCCCAGCCCACCCACCTAGAACTAGTGCCTGTTCTGACATTAAATCAAGAATACCAACTCATATATGCATTTTATCCTGGTGTGGTAATCACATTCCTGATATCAGAGTAATCTCCCTTTTAGACATTGTTCTTATAAGTAGGCTATATATAGACATAAAAAAAAATAAGGTCCTCCCTGTCAACTGCGTTTTATTTTCAGCAGACTTCATATGTAAATATTCGTATGAATGTAACGAGATTCAACAACTGAGACCAACTGAACAAGTTCCACAAACATGTAAATAACAAATTCAATAATGTGTCCCTGAACAAAGGGGGGTCAAAATCAAAAGTAACAGTCAGTATCTGGTGTGGCCATCAGCTGCATTAAGTACTGCAGTGCATCTCCTCCTCATGGACTGCACCAGATTTGCCAGAACTTGCTGGGAGATGTTACCCCAGTCTTCCAACAAGGCACCTGCATGTTCCTGGACATTTCTGGGGGGGAGTGTACTTGGCCCTCACCCTCTGATCCAACAGGTTCCAGATGTGCTCAATGGGATTGAGATCCAGGCTCTTCGCTGGCCATGGCAGAACACTGACATTCCTGTCTTTCAGGAAATCACGCACAGAATGAGCAGTATGGTTGGTGGTATTGTCATGCTGGAGGGTCATGTCAGGATGAGCCTGCAGAAAGGGTACCACATGAGGGAGGAGGATGTCTTCCCTGTAACACATAGCATTGAGACTGTCTGCAATGACAACCTGCTCAGTCCGATGATGCTGTGACCCCCCCCCCCCCCCCCCCCAGACCATGACAGACCCTCCACCTCCAGATCGATCCCGCTCCAGAGTACAGGCCTCGGTGTAACGCTCATTCCTTCAAAGATAAACACAAATCTGACCATCAGCCCTGGTGAGACAAAACCACGACTCGTCAGCAAAGAGCACTTTTTGCCAGTCCTGCCTGGTCCAGTGACAAGTGGGTTTGTGGCCCATAGGCACCGTTGTTGCTGGTGAGGACCTGCCTTACAACAGGCCTACAAACCCTCTGTCCACAATAGGATGGACTGTCTGAGCACTGGAGGGATAATGCGTTCCTGGTATAACTCGGGCAGTGGTTGCCATCCTGTACCTGTCCCGCAGGTGTGAGGTTTCGGCTGTACTGATCCTCTGCAGGTGTTACACGTGGTCTGCCACTGCGAGGACGATCACCTGTCCATCCTGTCTCCCTGTAGCGCTGTCTTAGGCGTCTCACAGTACAGACATTGCAATGTATTGCCCTGGCCACATCTGCAGTCCTCGTGCCTCCTTGTAGCATGCCTAAGACGCGTTCAAGCAGATGAGCAGGGACCCTGGGCATCTTTTTTTTTTTTTTTTTGTCAGTAGAAAGCCCTCTTTAGTGTCCTAAGTTTTCATAACTGTGACCTTAATTTCCTACCGTCTGTAAGCTGTTAGTTTCTTAATGACCGTTCCACAGGTGCATGTTCATTAATTGTTTATGGTTCATTGAACAAGCATGAGAAACCGTGTTTAAACCCTTTTACAATGAAGATCTGTGAAGTTACTTGGATTTTTATATATTATCTTTGCAAGACCGGGTCCTGAAAGGGATGGGGTTTTTTTGTGTGTTTTTGCTGATTTTAGAAAGTCCTACACCAGGTGGGTGCAGTGACCTGTTTGACTGTCAGTCCTAGTATGGATGCAAGGGTGGAGGGTGGAGTTCCTTGCTCAAGGGCACATGGGCATATTTTTCACCTTGTCGGCTCGGGTGTTTGCAAAGCGTCCTTACGGTTAATGCCCATTACTCTAACTGCTAGGCTACCTGATTCCCTAGTTAGACTGGTTTGACTCGCTTAACTCACCGTGTGGCATCTGTTTTTTCCAGCCTGACGCCCTGTACACCTTCACTGGCTACACCCTGGCAGAGATTGTACCCTGCCTCAAGGACCTCCACAAGATGTACCTCAGTGCCTACAGTCGCCCCCAACAGGCCATCAGGGAGAAGTACAAGGGCTCAAAGTGAGTTGGTAATCTGTACTATTTTTTTTTTTAAATGTTTTTTTACTATAATTCCTTAACCATGGTGTCTAACCTTTAACCATGTCTGTCTTTAGCCACATCAATACTCCTGGGTTGTGTTCACTACCTGAACCTGTCCAATAACACTTGTTTCCTGTTGCCAAACTTTTAGCTTTTTTTTTTTTTTAATACTACCATGAACATCTGCTGATTGGCTCTCCTCTCTGCAGGTTTGGCAACGTGTCTATGCTAAGTCCTCCTGGGGATCTGCCTTTTTACTGAAGTTGCTGGGAAATGACTGACAACACAGCTCTTAGCTCCCTCAGTAGATGCCTACTGGATAACTTATTTGTATTGCTTTTAATCCTTTTTAAATGAATTTATCTTATTAACACTTTGTTCTAGCTAGCTATTTGTGTAGGTAGCTATCAAGTAAACCCAATGATAATAGTAACTTGTTGACTTAACTCTAGAATGCCTACAAGTGTTTTAGTACTAGTCTGTAAGCTCAGGATTTAACCTAGACCTTTTTTATTTTTCTAAACGGGTGGTTGAATCTTTGTTTTTACTGTACAAAGTCATTTTTTGCTTTTGGTCACTGCCACACAATCATGGACCTCTGGCTGCATCTTGTATGTTGCATCATGTGATTAAAGGAAACAAGTTGCCTACAGTTTGGCCTCGGCATTGCATTACTCCGCTTCTCAATCCTCAGCCTTGACACTGGGAGCTTTCATGTGTTTTTGCCATGCTTCCCTTCTATCAGTTTGGTCATGGCTGTGGGCTCTTTCCACTGCTCTGGGGATTTAGTTGTATTATGTTTAGCTACATTCATAATTGGTAAGAGAAGAACATAAAATTAATCTTCCTAGGCTGCAATATTGAACGTGTCCCAGTGGAGCATAGAAACGGTTTCACAGCATCCTCACTTGTCTGCAATACTGTAACTGTCTCCATATAGATGGCTGCAGCCCACTACAGTATGAGCCGTAACCCAGCGGGCCAATGGGGAAATTGTTCCAACCGTTTTCCCACAGGGGGTTTTTGACACTCAATGGCTGTTTTCATGTAGACTTGCTCTGACTGTGAACTCTCGGACAAGACGACTAATCAGTATTTGCCTGTATTTAACCCACATCTAATGTGGCTCAGAACTACAGATGCCATTACTGCAGACTCAAGTCAATGGACTCTGGATGACCTGTTACCTAAATTTGAACACTTCTGAACTGTAGCTTTTTGTTTTTTTGACAATACCTGTTAGTAGAGGTGTCAGCTGAAGATGGCTAGCAGGGATTTGTAGTCTAGCATGTCTAATTTGACGCTAAGCAATTTTGAATATACATAGCTCAGACTACGTTAAAACACCTTGTCTGGAAAAGATTTACGTGGTTATCAAAACGTCATACCAGGCTTGGCCTACACAATACACAGCCCTGATGTAAGTGCTATACAGCGGTCGTCACTGCAGTAGTTACCACAGCCACAAAGTCTAAATTATCGATCATTAAAAAGGAATGAAAACGACGCGCTCGTAGAAAGAACTGCAAAAGCTCCATCAGAACTGGAGTCGTGGATATCTTTCTGTTTTCCCCTGATAAGATGGCGTATTTGTCCGACTAATGAAAAGCAAAGAACAATTACAGTTGCGTGTCTTCATATCGCCCACCACACCTGTTTTATTTGAAACCTCTAGCCATAGTTGAACATAACATTGACAACATTGACATCAGTCAATATGTACTTGGCGTAGACTACCAGTGTCAGACTGGGACAAAAAGCCAACCCTGGCATTTTAGCCATATCACATCTGAGCCGTCTCTGCTAAGCCTAGCATCCTTTCCCACAGCACTGGTACCCGGAGACCAGGGGAACCACAGTTCCTGTCAGAACGATGCCGGGACTAGTTTATGTAGATGCAGATTTCCAGCGTTGTGCTTCGTTTGACACATTAATAAACCATTTACTAATCATGAGTAAAGTAATTTTGCAGTCCCTAATGTGAGTGCTGTTTATACGTTATAAATGCTTTGAGGGCCGCGCGCGTATGCTTATCTTTCTGCCAAGAAGTGACAGGCCTCTCAGCGACTGAAATAAGAGGGAAATAGGCAGGACTTTTCAGCCTTCAGTAGCGGTGGCTATGGAATGTAATCCGACACGAGTCACTTCGTTAAAACAGCTCATAAACCCACTCGCTGGACGGAAGAAACAGATTCAGAAGCGAATAAACATTTATAAAACAAAAATACTCAGTCCCCGATTTGACCATTGTAATACATGAAGGCTTGTGTTAAATAAAAAGCACTATAAATGTCTAGTAGATGGCAATTACCTTAAGTATGTGTGATAAAAGACAATTTAACGATTTATTAGGCTATATTTCACGTAGCCTAGTATCTAAATGTTCTCCTGATCCCCCCCCTTCCTTAATTAGTATATTTCATACACTGCAGTCGTGGACAAACATTTTGAGAATGACACAAATATTAATTTTCACAAGGTCTGCTGCCTCAGTTTGTATTATGACAATTTGCATATACTCCAGAATGTTATGAAGAGAGATCAGATGAATTGCAATTAATTGCAAAGTCCCTCTTTGCCATGCAAATGAACTAAATCCCCCAAAAACATTTCCACTGCATTTCAACCCTGCGGCAAAAGGACCAGCTGACATGTCAGTGATACACTCCTTAACACAGGTTTGAGTGTTGACGAGGACAAGGCTGGAGATCACTCTGTCATGTTGATTGAGTTCGAATAACAGATTGGAAGCTTCGAAAGGAGGGTGGTGCTTGTTCTTCCTCTGTCAACCATGGTTACCTGCAAGGAGACATGTGCCGTCATCATTGCTTTGCACAAAAAGGTCTTCACAGGCAAGGATATTGCTGCCACTAAGATTGCACCTACATCAACCATTTATTGGATCATCAAGAACTTCAAGGAGAGTGGTTCAATTGTTGGGAAGAAGGCTTCAGGGCGCCCAAGAAAGTCCAGCAAGCGCCAGGATCATCTCCTAAAGTTGGTTCAGCTGCGGGATAGGGGAACAACCAGTACAGAGCTTGCTCAGGAATGGCAGCAGTCAGGTGTGAGTGCATCTGCATGCACAGTGAGGAAAAGACTTTTGGAGGATGGCCTGGTGTCAAGAAGGGCAGCAAAGAAGCCACTTCTCTCCAGGAAAAACATCAGGGACAGACTGATATTCTGCAAAAGGTACAGGGATTGGACTGATGAGGACTGGGGTAAAGTCATTTTCTCTGATGAATCCCCTTTCCGATTGTTAGGGGCATCCGGAAAAAAGCTTGTCTGGAGAAGACAAGGTGAGCGCTACCATCAGTCCTGTGTCATGCCAACAGTAAAGCATCCTGAGACCATTCATGTGTGGGGTTGCTTCTCAGCCAAGGGAGTGGACTCACTCACAATTTTGCCAAAGAACACAGCCATGAATAAAGAATGTTACCAACACATCCTCAGAGAGCAACTCTCCCAACCATCCAGGAACAGTTTGGTGATGAACAATGCCTTTTCCAGCATGATGGAGCACCTTGCCATAAGGCAAAAGTGATAACTAAGTGACTCAGGGAACAAAACATCGATATTTGTGGTCCATGGCCAGGAAACTCCACAGACCTTAATCCCATTGAAAACTTGTGGTCAATCCTCAAGAGGCGGGTGGACAAACAAAACCCCACAAATTCTGACAAACTCCAAGCATTGATTATGCAAGAATGGGCTGCCATCAGTCAGCATGTGGCCCAGAAGTTAATTGACAGCATGCCAGGGCGGATTGCAGAGGTGTTGAAAAAGAAGGGTCAACACTGCAAATATGGACTCTTTGCATCAACTTCATGTAATTGTCAATAAAAGCCTTTGACACATATGAAATGCTTCTAATTATTCTTCAGTATTCCATAGTAACATCTGACAAAAATATCTAAAAGACACTGAAGCAGAAAACTTTGTGGAAATTAATACATGACTGTATACAGCCTAGAATGGGCAGATGGAGAATGAGCAGATGGAGAATGAGCAGATGCAGAATGATCAGATGGAGAAGATGGAGCAGATGGAAAATAAGCAGATGGAGGATGAGCAGATGGAGCAGATGGAGAATGAGCAGATGTAGCAGATGGAGAATGAGCAGATGTAGAAATGCGCCATCCTGAATGCGCAGGATGTGCTGTTCCATCTTATGGTCAGAAAATCCTGGAATTGTAATATTGTGTTTTTCCTTTTTAAATATAGTATTAATCACTTTAAAAAAAATCTACATTTGAACCGTGATCAGAATTAGGCCTATCCTTCAGCGAGTCTCTCTGTGTGCAGCATCTGCATGTGTACAGCAGGTAGCCTATATAATGATAGACTAACTATATAGCCAATTCAAAACATACAGTTGAAGTCAGAAGTTTACATACACCTTAGCCAAATACATTTAAACTCAGTTTTTCACAATTCCTGACATTTAATCCTAGTAAACATTCCCTGTCTTAGGTCAGTTAGGATCACCACTTTATTTTCATGATGTGAAATGTCGGAATAATAGTAGAGAGAACGATTTATTTCAGCTTTTATTTATTTAATCACATTCCCAGTGGGTCAGAGGTTTACATACACTCAATTAGTATTTGGTAGCATTGCCTTTAAATTGTTTAACTTGGGTCAAATGTTTCGGATAGCCTTCCACAAGCTTCCCACAATAAGTTGGGTGAATTTTGGCCCATTCCTCCTGACAGAGCTGTTGTAACTGAGTCAGGTTTGTAGGCCTCCTTGCTCGCACACGCTTTTTCAGTTCTGCCCACAAATGTTCTATAGGATTGAGGTCAGGGCTTTGTGATGGCCACTCCAATAGCTTGACTTTGTTGTCCTTTAGCCATTTTGTCACAACTTTGGAAGTATGCTTGGGGTCATTGTCCATTTGGAAGACCCATTTGCAACCAAGCTTTAACTTCCTGACTGATGTCTTGAGATTTTGCTTCAATATATCCACATAATTTTCCTCCTCATGATGTGATCTATTTTGTGAAGAGCACCAGTCCCTCCTGCAGCAAAGCACCCTCACAACATGATGCTGCCACCCCCGTGCTTCATTGTTAGGATGCTGTTCTTCGGCTTGCAAGTCTCCCCCTTTTTCCTCCAAACATAACGATGGTCATTATGGCCAAACAGTTCTATTTTTGTTTCATCAGACCAGAGGACATTTCTCCAAAAAGTACGATCTTTGTCCCCATGTGCAGTTGCTTTTTTTATGGCGGTTTTGGTCTTCCTTGCTGAGTCGATATAGGACTCGTTCTACTGTGGATATAGATACTTTTGTACCTTTTTCCTCCATTATCTTATAAATTCATTAAAAATCCTACAATGTGATTTTCTGGATTTCTTTTCTCATTTTGTCTGTCATAGTTGAAGTGTACCTATGATGAAAATTACAGGCCTCTCTCATCTTTTTAAGTGGGAGAACTTGCACAATTGTTGGCTGACTAACTACTTTTTTGCCCCACTGTATAACCACGCCAGCCCAGGACCTCCACATCCGGCTTCTTCATCTGCGGGATCATCTGAGACCAGCCACCCAGGCACCTGATGAAACTCAGGAGTTTTTCTGTCTGTAATAATAACCTTTTGTGGGCAAAGACTCATTCTGATTGGCTGGGCCTGGCTCCCAAGTGGATGGGCCTATGCCTTCCCATGCCCACCCATAGCTGTGCCCCTGCCCAGTCATGTAAAATCCATAGATTAGGTCCTAATTCATTTATTTCTATTGGCTGTTGTCCTTATATGAACTGTAGCTCAGTAAAATAGTTGAAATTGTTACATGTTGTGTTTACATTCAGTATTTTTAGCTGTAGGCCTAAGTATTAATTCCATTGACTCATTGTCACCGTTCTGTAAAACAAATATTCTCAGAATAGTCTAATTGACAAATAACTTCCATGCTGTGCATAGATCTCCCCTGAAACATGCATATTTTAGTCTTGTAAAGTTATAGATAACATGTTTTAGTTAGCTACCTTCCTTTGAAGTAACCTACCGTATCCATTGAATCCCTGATTCATAGAATGAGTGAATCATTGTATAAAGACATACAAGTATTTGGTTAATGTGATAACCTTTCATTTCAGGGGTGGCCAACCGTCGTCCAGGAGAGCTATGGGTGTGCAGGCTTTTATTCCAGCCCTGCTCTAACACTCCACACTGTAGCCTAACCATCAGCCCTGGTCTAATACTCCACACTGTAGCCTAACCATCAGCCCTGGTCTAATACTCCACACTGTAGCCTAAACATCAGTCCTGGTCTATCTCACCACACTGTAGCCTAAACATCAGCCCTGGTCTAATAGTCCACACTGCAGTTACTGCTAACATTTTCTCCTGAACACAATACAATAGAGGCAGGGTACTTGTCTACATTATTAATTATGTATTTAATGTGGCAAAAAACGACATTAACTCATTTTTCGACCAAATGAGCAGTTACTGCCTTTTTGCTTGGTAGGGCAGAGCAGCCTTCTAGTGTCAATAAGACACATATGCTGACTTTTTAATGTAGGCTATATAGAGACAACACTAATTATTGGTCATGGAGAAGTCATGAAATTCCATCTGCCAAAATGTCTATGAACCCTTAACAGGGAATAATAGCATGCCTCTATAACATAATGTAATTTGGGAATTTGTGTGTGAATACAGTCTACTGGGCGTTTTTCATCCCATGTCAAGCATTAGTGTTAGACAGCAGTGTGGTTAAGGTCAGGGTTGAGGTTAGGGTTAAGTTTTAAATCAGATTTGAAGAAGATACAATTGTATAAATAGGCGGGGTTTATGACTTTGTGGCTGTGGTAACTAGTGACGACCCTCAACCTGTCAGCGTTTCGCGAATGTCAGATATGCGTATGTTTGGGGACAGCGAGACACAGCAGGATAGGCGCACGTTGATCCGAGAAAGAAAAACGTATTTTTGATAAATGCCTACAATGTTACTTCTCATTAACTAACATTGTCGTCTTATTTCCATTTCTGGAGTAGTTTGAAATCACGGGTTTGCCGCTAAAGGTAGGTTTATTTGGGGTTCGGTTTGTGTTCGACTGTCCGTAAAGTTGAGTAGTTATGTAGACAACAGTAGCCTACTAGGTCGTTATTTGACCCTAAGAAAACTGCATTTTTTTTTGTTGTCAAAATGACAAGAACTAGTCTACATAACAATTCAAAGAGTTTTCATTATTGTTGAAAGAAACATCACGCTTTAAAAACATCTGTTGAATGTTGTCATACAGGTGGAACCAGCCAGACAAACCCCCTAAAAGCATAGCTGAGAGATTTGGAGGAAAAAGCTGTCACGATTACTTCCTAAACAATTTTAAACTGTAATGTCTAGTTATAATACCTAATAACGTGTTGCATGTGTTGGATTGCTTTTATTTTAATATCAAATTAGAGATTTGAATATTGTGTGGTCTTAATAGCACCTAATGTCATTCTCTTTGGGAGTGTATTTGACAACCGGTTTCACTAACATGGTCTCAGAGCATTTCGTATTATTGTGTATGTAAAACACCCAATACACTCCATTTAGAATGATATGTTGAGTTTCATATGGTACAGTAGGTATTCATTTGTGGATGTCCATCACCCATTTCGTATGATATGTTACAAATTACAATTCGTATTAAATGTCCAGAATTTGTGAAACGTAAAATATGTTACGAATTCTAGCTAGGTGGCTAACGTTAGCCAGGCTAGAGGTTAAGTTTTCGATTTAGGTTAAAGGTTTAGGGGAAGGGTTAACTAACGTGCAAAGTAGCTAAAAAGTAGTACATCGTTGCTAAAGTTGTCCGTAATGACATTCGGACTTGCAACCTTTGGCTTGCTAGACGTTTGCGTTATATGCCCACCCATCTACCCCGGCAAAACACCCTATTTTAATTGTTGCCTTTTAATTGTTGTCTTGTGTAACCAAACCAAACGTAACATATCACTATGCTACGTCTAGTCTATGAGAGCAGGCTGGTTTCACAGAGATACAAAACAGTAATAGTGACAATTGGCCTTCTTATTGATTTCCTTCTTCCCCTCACCTCTCCTCTATCCCCCTCTTCTCTCCCCTTCTAATTCCCCCTCTCCATCCTCCCATCCTTCGCCCTCATCTCACCAACTCTTTTTTTCTCTTTTTTTCTCCTCTTTTCTCACATTGCGCTGTCTTCCCTCCCATGTTTCTCCTCTCATCCCTGTCTCATCCTTTTCTCCTCCCTCTCATTTTCCCTCTCTTCCTCTCCTCATCCCCCTCTCTTTTCCTCTGTCTAGATCTCCAGCCTGCAGTAAGACATGTCGTTGGCAGAGCCAGCAGAGTTGCTGCTGATAAGGGACCAGTATGACCGTGCGTTGGAGTGTCTGACCAGGGGCCTGGCGGCTGACCAGGCAGGGCAGGGGGCCCAGGCCCTGGAGCTGTACAGGAGGGGACGGCAGCACCTAACCCTGGGCCTGGAGGTCCCTACCAGGGGGCCACAGAACCAGGGAGCCCCCTGGGACACGGCCAGGCAGTTGCAGCAGAAGATGAGGGAGACTCTAACTAACATCAGCACCCGACTAGCAAACATGGAGACAGCAGGGGTGGGGACGGCGGGCCAGGGAGGCCCAGCGTTGGTGGATCTAGTGGATCTCTCTTCCCAGTGCCTCTATCCCACCCTGGGGCCATTGGTGCCCCCTATGCCGCTGCCTGGTTCCTCCAACCCCCTCCCCCATCTCTACCCCACACTGCCACCCGGGGCTACCCCAACAGACAGCCTCTCTGCCGGGGCTACAGGCATCACCATGGCCCCCTCCCTGCCCATCCTCCCTGCCCTGCCCTTGGGGCTCCCAGGAGAACAGCCCCCAGCCTACACCCCCCAGCCCACCGACGGGCACCACAGCCTGGCTTATAGCCCAGCCGGAGGAGGGGGTCTGGGGCTGGGGGGGCAGAGGGTGGGGGGACCTCCACAGCCCGAGGGAGGGGTAGGGGGGGACGGAGAGGAGCTTTTGTTCCTCCCTCGGGGGGTGCAGATGTTTTTCGTGTCGTCGGATGGCCAGGTGAGCGCCCCATCGTACCCGGGTTATCTACGCATCATCAGGTTCAGCAGCCAGCTCAAAGACATGGCCAACGGAGGAGCATCAGCCTTCCTACACGTAAGGAAACCACTGGGGTGTGTGTGTGTATGAGAGAGAGGGTGAGGGTGGGTGTTGGCTTGTGTGTGTGTGTGTGTGTGTGTATGAGAGAGAGGGTGAGGGTGGGTGTTGGCTTGTGTGTGTGTGTGTGTGTGTGTGTGAGAGAGAGGGTGAGGGTGGGTGTTGGCTTGTGTGTGTGTGTGTTTAAAATACCAATAGAAAATAGTATATCGTCTCCAACACACCTATCGTATTACCAGGTGTATGGAGAGTAACTGCATAATGAATTGAAAAGAAACTCCTGTTTGTAGAAGAGCAGTAGAGAAAAGGGTTGAGGGTAACTGTGGTTGTGGCAGCTTGAGGTAGTTTCATCTAACTGTTTTAGTCTGGATTCAGTCTTGTTCAGGGTTGTGTTCATTAGGCACCCAATGGTCTGAAACCTCATATTTATACGTTTTTCAAAAAGTTTTGGTACGTTGTGCCCTACTGAATATGCCCCAGATCTCTATCTCCAGATAAGATCTGTTGTTTACAGATGAAGTTGTTTCCCCTTGTCTCAGAACAAGCACCATCATAGACCATATCTTATTCCAGATGAGTGAGACTAACCGAAGTGTAGCCATATCTCTTAGTTCAGGATTAGTGAGACGAATGGCAGATGCCACAGATTGATACCGTGTCAACCCAGTGCTCAAGCATTTCACAGACAGATAGACAGACAGACAGACAGACGTGGGATGGTCTACCATAGTTTTATTGTCATGTGTTGTTTTACAAGCCATAGACGTATAGCACCCCAGGAGCAAATGAGTGATAAGGGCCTTGCTCAAGGGCACGTCAACATATTCTCCACCTTGTCAACTTGGGTATTAGAACCAGTGACCTTTCAGTTACTGGGCCAACCCTCTAACCGCTAGGCAACCTGCCGTCCATTTCTCTTTGTTTGGTGTTGCTATGACAACGAAGAATTCCCAGACCTAAATGGAATTCTAGAATTCTCTCCCAGTGGTGAGGTCACAATGCATGCATCTCCTCCATTAGGCAGATGAGAGGAGGATGGTGGGAGGTTCTACTGAATGAGAAGTCTTTCTCTTTCCACTCGTGGAACCAATTACACAGTAAAAACTATTGATCGCTAAATCCGGAGAAATTACGGACCTTGTAAAAAAAAAAAAAAAAAAAAAAAAAAAAAACTGTTAGTCACTAAATCCGGTTACAAGGACCAT
This sequence comes from Oncorhynchus clarkii lewisi, assembly GCF_045791955.1. NCBI lineage: Eukaryota > Metazoa > Chordata > Actinopteri > Salmoniformes > Salmonidae > Oncorhynchus > Oncorhynchus clarkii. The sequence goes on along the minus strand of NC_092175.1, from coordinate 40,591,451 downwards.
GGAAAAACATACACTACCAGTCAAAAGTTTGGACACACCTACTCAAGGGTTTTTCTTTATTTTTTACTATTTTCTACATTGTAGAATAATAGTGAAGACATCAAAACGATGAAATAACACAAAAGTGTTAAACAAATCAAAATATATTTTATATTCTTCAAAGTAGCCACCCTTTGCCTTGGTGACAGCTTTGCACACTCTTGGCATTCTCTCAACCAGCTTCATGAGGAAGTCATCTGGAATTGTGAGTGTTACACTCTCACCTGGAGTTCCCACAAATGCTGAGCACTTGTTGGCTGCTTTTCCTTCACTCTGTGGTCCAACTCATGCTAAACCTTCTCAATTGGGTTGAGGTTGGGTGATTGTAGAGGCCAGGTCATCTGATGCAGCACTCCATCACTCTCCTTCCTGGTCAAACAGCCCTTGCACAGCCTGGAGGTGTGTTTTGTGTCCTTGTCCTGTTGAAAAACAAATTATAGTCCCATTAAGCGCAAGCCAGATGGGATGGCGTATCGCTGCAGAATGCATCACTGACAGTGTCACTAGCAAAGCACCATCACACCTCCTCCTCCATGCTTCACGGTGGGAACCACACTTGCAGAGATCATCCGTTCACCCACACCGCATCTCACAAAGACACGGCAGTTGGATCCAAAAATCTCAAATTTGGACTCATCAGACCAAAGGACAGATTTCCACCTGTCAAATGTCCATCGCTCGTGTTTCTTGGCCCAATCAAGTCTCTTCTTATTATTAGTGTCCTTTTAGTAGTGGTTTCTTTGCAGAAATTCGACCATGAAGGCCTGATTCACACAGTCTCCTCTGAACAGTTGATGTTGAGATGTCTGTTACTTGAACTCTGTGAAGCATTTATTTGGGCCTCAATTTCTGTGGCTGGTAACTCTAATGAACTTATCCTCTGCAGCAGAGGTAATTCTGGGTCTTCCTTTCCTGTGGTGGTTCTCATGAGAGACAGTTTCATCACAGCGCTTGATGGTTTTTGCGACTGAACTTGAAGAAACTTTCAAAGTTCTTGAAATTTTCCGCATTGACTGACCTTCATGTCTTAAAGTAATGATGGACTGTCATTCCTCTGCTTATTCAAGCTGTTCTTACCATAATATGGACTTGGTATTTCACCAAATAGGGCTATCTTATGTATACCACCCCTACCTTGTCACAACACAATTGTTTGGCTCAAACCCATTAAGAAGAAATTCCACAAATTAACTTTTAACAAGGCACACCTGTTAATTGAAATGCATTCCACATGAAGCTGGTTGAGAGAATTCCAAGAGTGTGTAAAGCTGTCATCAGGGCAAAGGGTGGCTACTTTGAATGAGTTGTTTTAATACTTCTTTGATTACTACATGATTCCATATGTGTTATTTCATATGTTTAATGTCTTCGCTATTATTCTACAATGTAGAAAATAGTAAAAATAAAGAAAAAACCCTTGAATGAGTAGGTGTGTCCAGACTTTGGACTGGTACAGTATGTGTACATGAATAAATAGCAATTACACTTACAACATGTCTATAAAGAGCTATAAACACAGCATCAATATAAACATAAACTTAAACATTCACTTCTTGGAGAGAGAAACTAATTACTTGGATTGACAAAGGGTCAAGATTTATGGCACCACCTCTCTCTCTCTCTCTCTCTCTCTCTCCAGTGTTGTGTAAGAATCTGCCAGGCTGAGACCTTATCAGATTTGCCCTGGTGCCACGAGGTCGTAAATTACTCTGCGTATGAACAAGCTCCAAGAGCAGGCTGGGATGGTCTCTGCGATGGTCTCTGGGATGACTTTGGGAGGACTCTGGGAGGATCTCTGGGAGGATCTCTGGGAGGATCTCTGGGATGGTCTCTGGGGATGGACTCTGGGAGGACTCTGGGATGGTCTCTGGGGATGATCTCTGGGAGGACTCTGGGATGGTCTCTGGGAGGACTCTGGGATGGTCTCTGGGAGGTCTCTGGGATGGTCTCTGGGATGACTGGGATGGTCTCTGGGATGGTCTCTGGGATGATCTCTGGGATGGTCTCTGGGATGGTCTCTGGGATGGTCTCTGGGATGGTCTCTGGATTAGAAGCTCGCCCATGGCACCGCAATAAAACACCTTTTAATAAAGTGCCACTATGGAAAATGCTGTGGTATCGTGTGCATGCAAAATACTATATTTACCAATACAACCATTTTAAAACCACTTCTGCAAAAGTACTTGTGAAACCAATGCAATAATAGCACTTATGGCAGTACGGAGTAATACTACATACGATAAACAATAGGATTGGCATCTCTAACATTTTAAAATAATAGTAACAGCCACGCAATAGAATATATGGCTGAAACTTGAAGTAATTAGTGGTTATTACACAGCATGTAACCCCCCCCCCCCATTCATGTAAAAGCATGTAACTACCAGGGAACAGTGGGTTAACTGCCTTGTTCAGGGGCACAGTGGGTTAACTGCCTTGTTCAGGGGCACAGTGGGTTAACTGCCTTGTTCAGGGGAACAGTGGGTTGACTGCCTTGTTCAGGGGCACAGTGGGTTAACTGCCTTGTTCAGGGGCACAGTGGGTTAACTGCCTTGTTCAGGGGAACAGTGGGTTAACTGCCTTGTTCAGGGGAACAGTGGGTTAACTGCCTTGTTCAGGGGAACAGTGGGTTAACTGCCTTGTTCAGGGGAACAGTGGGTTAACTGCCTTGTTCAGGGGAACAGTGGGTTAACTGCCTTGTTCAGGGGAACAGTGGGTTAACTGCCTTGTTCAGGGGAACAGTGGGTTAACTGCCTTGTTCAGAACGACAGATTTGAACCTTGTCAGCTCGGGGATTTGATCTTGCAACCTTTCGGTTACTAGTCCACCGCTCTAACCCTTATGTAGAGAATAGGGTGCCATTTGGGATGTGATCTAGTCAGACGTGTTAAACCCAGGCATGTGTGTTGACTGGCCTGTGGTGTCTCACTCTAACCCTGTTGTGTTCTGGGTAGCTCAGTGTCCCAGCAGTACAATAGGGGCCAGTTAACAGATGACTCTGCTGTTCTGTTGTGTTGCAGGCTGTGGTAATGTACCATGGATAGGGTCTGAACGAACAAATAGCAGTTTCCCAGCCCTGACGATGCCAACTGCCAACCAGTGATATAGTCTACGTTCTGTTTGGCGTACATGTTGTTGTTTTGGTTGTACCCTGACGAGGGTCACACTGAATACCTCTGGCATACACACTGTAATCCTAGTAACCCCAGTGCTCCTTCCTAACGTGTGTGTGTGTGTGTGTTGCAGGTGTGTGACTGGCTGTACCCCCTGACTCCAGACACCCCAGTGCTTCTGTCTACCTCTGGGATCTTTATGTTTCCTGACACCATGGCGGGGATACCCGGGTCCTACGTAGGGGTTGTGCTGTCCTCTGAACTGCCTGCAGCAGACAGACATGCCTTTCAGGACCTCCTCTCACAACTCACTGAGCTACGGGTACAGGTGAGGTTATACACACACACACAGTAACACACACAGTTAAACACTCTCACAGCCAGCTCCTAGCTTGTCAGTGATCCACCAGTAGCAGTAACAATAAATCATATGGATTACAACAGTGTTCTACTGGGGAGGACTAGAGCTGGCTGAACTACAACAGTGTTCTACTGGGGAGGACTAGAGCTGACTGACTGAACTACAACAGTGTTCTACTGGGGAAGACTAGAGCTGACTGACTGAACTACAACAGTGTTCTACTGTGGAGGACTAGAGTTCACTGAACTACAACAGTGTTCTACTGGGGAGGACTAGAGCTGACTGACTGAACTACAACAGTGTTCTACTGGGGAGGACTAGAGCTGACTGACTGAACTACAACAGTGTTCTACTGGGGAAGACTAGAGCTGACTGACTGAACTACAACAGTGTTCTACTGTGGAGGACTAGAGTTCACTGAACTACAACAGTGTTCTACTGGGGAGGACTAGAGCTGACTCACTGAACTACAACAGTGTTCTACTGGGGAGGACTAGAGCTGACTGACTGAACTACAACAGTGTTCTACTGGGGAGGACTAGAGCTGACTGACTGAACTACAACAGTGTTCTACTGGGGAGGACTAGAGCTGACTGACTGAACTACAACAGTGTTCTACTGGGGAGGACTAGAGCTGACTGACTGAACTACAACAGTGTTCTACTGGGGAGGACTAGAGCTGGCTGACTGAACTACAACAGTGTTCTACTGGGGAGGACTAGAGCTGACTGACTGAACTACAACAGTGTACTACTGGGGAGGACTAGAGCTGACTGACTGAACTACAACAGTGTTCTACTGGGGAGGACTAGAGTTCACTGAACTACAACAGTGTTCTACTGGGGAGGACTAGAGCTGGCTGACTGAACTACAACAGTGTTCTACTGGGGAGGACTAGAGTTCACTGAACTACAACAGTGTTCTACTGGGGAGGACTAGAGCTGACTGAACTACAACAGTGTTCTACTGGGGAGGACTAGAGCTGACTGACTGAACTACAACAGTGTTCTACTGGGGAGGACTAGAGCTGACTGACTGAACTACAGCAGTGTTCTACTGGGGAGGACTAGAGTTCACTGAACTACAACAGCGTTCTACTGGGGAGGACTAGAGCTGACTGAACTACAACAGTGTTCTACTGTGGAGGACTAGAGCTGACTGACTGAACTACAACAGTGTTCTACTGGGGAGGACTAGAGTTCACTGAACTACAACAGTGTTCTACTGGGGAGGACTAGAGCTGACTGACTGAACTACAACAGTGTTCTACTGGGGAGGACTAGAGTTCACTGAACTACAACAGTGTTCTACTGGGGAGGACTAGAGCTGACTGACTGAACTACAACAGTGTTCTACTGGGGAGGACTAGAGCTGACTGAACTACAACAGTGTTCTACTGTGGAGGACTAGAGCTGACTGACTGAACTACAACAGTGTTCTACTGGGGAGGACTAGAGTTCACTGAACTACAACAGTGTTCTACTGGGGAGGACTAGAGCTGACTGACTGAACTACAACAGTGTTCTACTGGGGAGGACTAGAGCTGACTCACTGAACTACAACAGTGTTCTACTGGGGAGGACTAGAGCTGACTGACTGAACTACAACAGTGTTCTACTGGGGAGGACTAGAGCTGGCTGAACTACAACAGTGTTCTACTGGGGAGGACTAGAGTTCACTGAACTACAACAGTGTTCTACTGTGGAGGACTAGAGCTGACTGACTGAACTACAACAGTGTTCTACTGGGGAGGACTAGAGCTGACTGACTGAACTACAACAGTGTTCTACTGGGGAGGACTAGAGCTGACTGACTGAACTACAACAGTGTTCTACTGGGGAGGACTAGAGCTGGCTGAACTACAACAGTGTTCTACTGGGGAGGACTAGAGCTGGCTGACTGAACTACAACAGTGTTCTACTGGGGAGGACTAGAGTTGACTGAACTACAACAGTGTTCTACTGGGGAGGACTAGAGCTGGCTGAACTACAACAGTGTTCTACTGGGGAGGACTAGAGCTGGCTGACTGAACTACAACAGTGTTCTACTGGGGAGGACTAGAGCTGACTGACTGAACTACAACAGTGTTCTACTTGGGAGGACTAGAGTTCACTGAACTACAACAGTGTTCTACTGGGGAGGACTAGAGTTCACTGAACTACAACAGTGTTCTACTGGGGAGGACTAGAGCTGACTGACTGAACTACAACAGTGTTCTACTGGGGAGGACTAGAGCTGACTGAACTACAACAGTGTTCTACTGGGGAGGACTAGAGCTGGCTGAACTACAACAGTGTTCTACTGGGGAGGACTAGAGTTCACTGAACTACAACAGTGTTCTACTGGGGAGGACTAGAGCTGGCTGAACTACAACAGTGTTCTACTGGGGAGGACTAGAGTTCACTGAACTACAACAGTGTTCTACTGTGGAGGACTAGAGCTGACTGACTGAACTACAACAGTGTTCTACTGGGGAGGACTAGAGCTGACTGACTGAACTACAACAGTGTTCTACTGGGGAGGACTAGAGCTGACTGACTGAACTACAACAGTGTTCTACTGGGGAGGACTAGAGCTGACTGACTGAACTACAACAGTGTTCTACTGGGGAGGACTAGAGCTGACTGACTGAACTACAACAGTGTTCTACTGGGGAGGACTAGAGCTGGCTGAACTACAACAGTGTTCTACTGGGGAGGACTAGAGCTGGCTGACTGAACTACAACAGTGTTCTACTGGGGAGGACTAGAGCTGGCTGACTGGAATCTGTGGGGTCAATGTCCTCAATGTCCCCATACAAATTTTTCAAAGGCTGCAATTCAAAGGAAATCCACCACATTAGCAATGCTTACGAAGTGTCTTTGTTCACAAGTTACTGTGTAGTCACATACACACGCACCAGTTTTTACATATATATTTTTTAAGTAACCAAAACTAATTAGTGGTTTTAAGTCAACATAAAACGTAGCTAACTATTGCAGGCCTATAGTGGAGGCTGGTGCACTGTGTTCTTAGGAAACATATTTCTCTTGTTTCTGTCTCACCACTCATCACCAAATGCTTGTTATTGTGTTGTGGGTGGAAACACACTGGTTCTCCTCAGTTACCTACTGTAGTCTACTACAGCTCACAGGAATGTGTCCAGGCTGGCGTGAGCTGGAGTGGGGTTGGAATTTATTTTAATATCATTACAAAAAAAATGTTACCTTTTTATTTAACTAGGCAAGTCAGTTAGGAACAAATTCTTATTCTCAATGACATTCTCGTTTGTCAGCTCCGGGATTCGATCTTGCAACCTTTCGGTTACTAGTCCAACGCTCTAACCATTAGGCTACCTGTCGCCCCGGAATGGGGTGGGGCTGGAATGGGCTGGGCTGTAGTGGGTTTGGAATGGGCTGGGCTGGGGTGGAGTGGGGCTGGGGTGGAGTGGGGCTGGGGTGGAGTGGGGCTGGGGTGGAGTGGGGCTGGGGTGGAGTTGGGCTGGGCTGGAGTGGGGTTGGAATGGGGTGGGGCTGGGGTGGAGTGGGGTGGGGTTGGAATGGGCTGGGGTGGAATGGGGTGGGGTGGACTGGGAAGTCCTAGATCAGCACTTCTCTGAGATGCTTTATGGACTCCGGCCCAGATCAGGTGGGTTCTGTGATCAGGACAAACTTCTGCTCTACATACTAAAAGTTGATATCTATTCCATGACCTCATTTCCTGTCTGTTAGGCTCCAGAGGAGGGGGCAGGGTCAGAGATCATGAACCTGAGTGAGAAGGTTCCCATTGGTCCCCCTGTGGAGGTGGCGGGAGCAGGGACAGGGGAGGAAGAACTCCCCCTACCTGAATGGAGCGAGAAGATGTCCCAAGGCATCCTGGCAGGTAGGGGTGTCTGTGTGTGTGTAGGTGTATATGTATTTGAACATGCAGTCTGTCTGTACATCCCACCTTCCCTGCAGGTGCATCGTGGCTGAGTAAAGGGTTTGTGCGTGGAGCGGAGGCCACAGGTAAGGCCATCCAGAAAGGAGCGTCTAAGCTGAGAGAACACATCACCCCAGAGAACGTCCCGGCTGAGGTCAGCCCTGGTGTTACCAAGGGCCTGCACCACGCAAAACAGGCCACCGGGGGCGCTGTTCGCGTCAGTCAGTTCCTGGGTAAGGATATGGAGGAGGGTACAAAACAAACATGATATCTCTATGGAATGGAGTGGGCATATAAAGATCACCAAAACGTGTGTGTGTGTGTGTGTCTACTAACACTCTTGTAAACTTGTGTTTTGTGTGTTTGCAGTGGACGGAGTGTGTACCGTAGTAGGCTGTGTGGGGGAGAAGCTGGCTCCTCATGTAAAGAAACATGGCAGTAAACTTATCCCTGAGTCCATGAAGAACACTAAAGATGGCCGCTCCAACCTGGATGGCGCTATGGTGGTGGCAGTCAGCAGCATAAAGGGTATGGAGAGAGAAAGACGCATAGTAGCGACCTCGATCCACACACAGAATATGTTGATTATCAGAGTATTTCTGAAAGTTATTTGAATGGTAGATATGCAGATTCTGTTATTAGGCCTATAGCCACCTGTACTAGAGTGACCTACCTGTCTGATAATCAAACTATTCTCCTGTGTATCTCTGTCTAAGGTCTCTCCGCTATGTGGACTGGTTTGGAAACTGGAGCTAAGAACATCGGCAAGAGTGTCACCTCTGAGACGGTCATGACCGTGAAGCATAAGTAAGTCCCTCTCTTTCCTCCTCCTCCTCCCCCCCCCTCCCCCTTCTCCTCCTCCTCCTTCTCCTCCCCCTTCTCCTCCCCTCCTCCCACTCCTCCTCCTACTCCTCCCCCTCCTCCTACTCCTCCCACTCCTCCTCCTCCTCCCCTCCTCCCCCTTCTCCTTCTCCTCCTCCCCCTTCTCCTTCTCCTCCTCCCCCTTCTCCTTCTCCTCCTCCCCCTTCTCCTTCTCCTCCTCCCTCCTCTCCTCCCCATTCTCCTCCCCTCCTACTTGCCCTCTCTTCTCCTCCTCCCCCTTCTCCTTCTCCTCCCTCCTCCCACTTGTCCTCCCTCCTCCCCCCTTCTCCTTCTCCTCCCCCTTCTCCTTCTCCTCCCTCCTCCCCCTTCTCCTCCCTCCTCCCTCCTCCTCCTCCTCCCCTCCTCCTCTCCTCCCCATTCTCCTCCCCATTCTCTTCCCCTCCTACTTGCCCTCTCTTCTCCTCCCCCTTCTCCTCCTCCTCCCCTCCTCCCCCTTCTCCTCCCCTCCTCCCCCTTCTCCTCCCCTCCTACTTGCCCTCTCTTCTCCTCCTGTGATCTTCAATCACTCTATTTTAAGGGGCTATGCTTTCCTCTTCTCTTTGTTTCACCCCTTTCATCATGATCTTGGTGAGTCGGGGTGCCAGCTAGTGTCTTCTTTATCCCACTAGATGCTGTCATGATCTTGGTGTGTCTGGGTGCCAGCTAGTGTCTTCTTTATCCCACTAGGTGCTGTCATGATCTTGGTGGGTCTGGGTACCAGCTAGTGTCTTCTTTAGCCCACTAGGTGCTGTCATGATCTTGGTGTGTCTGGGTACCAGCTAGTGTCTTCTTTAGCCCACTAGGTGCTGTCATGATCTTGGTGGGTCTGGGTACCAGCTAGTGTCTTCTTTAGCCCACTAGATGCTGTCATGATATTGGTGGGTCTGGGTACCAGCTAGTGTCTTCTTTAGCCCACTAGGTGCTGTCATGATCTTGGTGGGTCTGGGTGCCAGCTAGTGTCTTCTTTAGCCCACTAGGTGCTGTCATGATCTTGGTGGGTCTGGGTACCAGCTAGTGTCTTCTTTAGCCCACTAGATGCTGTCATGATCTTGGTGGGTCTGGGTACCAGCTAGTGTCTTCTTTAGCCCACTAGGTGCTGTCATGATCTTGGTGGGTCTGGGTACCAGCTAGTGTCTTCTTTAGCCCACTAGATGCTGTCATGATCTTGGTGGGTCTGGGTACCAGCTAGTGTCTTCTTTAGCCCACTAGATGATGTAATGATCTTGGTGGGTCTGGGTACCAGCTAGTGTCGCCTTTAGCCCACTAGATGCTGTCATGATCTTGGTGGGTCTGGGTACCAGCTAGTGTCTTCTTTAGCCCACTAGATGCTGCCATGGTCTTGGTGGGTCTGGGTACCAGCTAGTGTCTTCTTTAGCCCACTAGATGCTGCCATGATCTTGGTGGGTCTGGGTACCAGCTAGTGTCTTCTTTAGCCCACTAGATGCTGTCATGATCTTGGTGGGTCTGGGTACCAGCTAGTGTCTTCTTTAGCCCACTAGATGCTGTCATGATCTTGGTGGGTCTGGGTACCAGCTAGTGTCGTCTTTAGACCACTAGATGCTGTCTTTGGCAAGGTAACAATGTAGTGTTATTATAGGGAGAAACACACTGGCAGGATGAGCAGGAGCTTTGGGGAAATAATATCTTTCTTTCGTTCTTTCCACACCTCTCCTTTCCTTCCCTCTCGCCCTCTTTCTTCTTCTTTTCCAGATTTCGGGGTCTAGAAGGTCTTTTAGACAACCCCTCTAACTGACGGGGTGACTGACTGGTCGGGGAGTAAAGACGGAGACCTTTTGAATTGTAACCTTTTGACCTTTGTGACTGAATACTGACTGAATGCCTATGTGAATAACTCTGGTCTGGTCTGAGAACGACCCCTGATCCCTAGCCCCTAGTCCATAACCCCTAGTCATAGTCTTGTGTTGATCTAACCCAACATGGCTGAAGCAAATCCATTGAAAGGCTTGGTGGTGGAAGGTGTAAATCATCCATCCTCATATTATTCACACCTGTCCTCGGATCAAAGCAATGGGAAGGATTACGGGTTGTTTTCAGACAGGCAGGGGTCCTGACAGGCCTGTGTGTCTGTGTCCACAGGGCAGCTAAATGCCTGTGTGTATTGGGTGGTGGTGGTGGTGGTGACATTCTTATGTGAAGACTCTTTCCTGATTTGTTACTAATAAACCTAATATGAAATCAAATAATGTCAGTGTCTCTCTCTGTCCTCTCACATCTGTGTCCCATGGGACAGACTATTCCTTATATAATGTACTACTGGTGACCAGGCCCAATATGACAGACTATTCCTTATATAATGTACTACTGGTGACCAGGCCCAATATGACAGACTATTCCTTATATAATGTACGACTGGTGACCAGGTCCCTTCCTCCCTCCCTACACTCCCTCCCTCCCTACTCCTCCCTCCCTACACTCTCTCCCTCCCTACACCTGCCTTCCTCCCTCCCTACACCTGCCTTCCTCCCTCCCTACACCTTCCTCCCTCCATACTTCTTCCTCCCTACTCCTCTCTCACCTCCCTACTCCTCTCTCACCTCCCTACTCCTCTCTCACCTCCCTACTCCTCTCTCTCACCTCCCTACTCCTCTCTCTCACCTCCCTACTCCTCTCTCTCACCTCCCTACTCCTCTCTGCCTTCTCCCTATTCCTCTCTCCCTCTCTATTCCTCTCTCTCTCTCTCCATATTCCTCCCTGCCTACTCCCTACTCCTCTCTCTCTCCCTATTCCTCCCTGCCTTCTCCCTATTCCTCCCTCCCTCCCTATTCCTCCCTGCCTTCTCCCTACTCCTCTCTCTCTCCCTACTCCTCTCTCTCCCTACTCCTCCCTGCCTTCTCCCTATTCCTCTCTCCCTCCCTATTCCTCTCCCTCTCTATTCCTCTCCCTCCCTATTCCTCTCGCTCTCTCCCTATTCCTCCCTGCCTTCTCCCTACTCCCTCTTCTCCCTCCCTACTCCTCTCTCTCTCTCCCTATTCCTCCCTGCGTTCTCCTTTCTCCCCTCCCTCCCTACTCCCTCTTCTCCCTCCCTACTCCTCTCTCCCTCCCTACTCCCTCTTCTCCCTCCCTACTCCTCTCTCCCTCTTCTCCCTCCCTCCCCTCCCTCCCTACTCCCTCTTCTCCCTCCCTACTCCTCTCTCCCCTCCTCATGCCTTCCACTAAACCCACCCACTTCTACTCATCCTATGATGAAGGTATGGCGATGACGTGAGCAAAGCCACGGACACGGGCATCCAATCAGTGATCAACGTGGGCGTGGCCGCGTTCAACGTGGACAACTTGGGTATCAAGGGTGTCCTGAAAACCGCCGGAAAACAGACAGCTAAAGCTGTGGTCAGAGAGCGAAACGATACCCCGCAGGTCGCAGTCGGAGACCACAACCACAACGGAGGACCAGAGGAGAAAGAGATGTGGGAGAGGAAGAAGGATGAGGATGACAAGAAATAGATGTCATACTCATGTATGTGGCTCTTGTCTATTTGGCCCCTATACATTTTAGCCCCAATCTTTTTAAGCCCCTCTCTGTGTTCATAGGCCCCTATATCTTAAGAACCACTCTGTGTGTTAATAGGCCGTGATATATTTTATCCCCTCTCTGTGCTAATAGACTCATATCTTTTGGCCCTCTCTGTGTTCATAGGCCCCTATATATTTTGCCCCCTCTCTGTGTCAATAGGCCCCTATATATTTTGGCCCTCTCTGTGTTCATAGGCCCCTATCTATTTTGTCCCCTCTCTGTGCTAATAGACTCATATATTTTGGCCCCTCTCTGTGTTCATAGATCTGAATGGGGTAAATGCTGTACATGTAAGAATCATGGTGATAGCTCTTCACTGCCTCCAGTTTGCAAAAAGGAGCTTGCATCATATTGTTTTTAAATCTATCCAGACCTTTCGCTGTCGGGAGAAGTTGCCCCTAAAAGCTGATCTTGGGTGCTGTTTTATGGTTAAGGTTAGGATTGGGGGATGGAATTGAAGTGAAATGCACTGAGCACTGAAGAGTTCACATGGAACCTGTCCATTGTGTTCCATCTCACCTTACTGTATGTAGACTACTCAACTGTTCATTCCCCTGAATGTTGGAGCCATATTAAATGAAGGATATGTTTCATAGAATGTGTAATATATATATATATATATATATATATATATATATATATATATATATATATATATACATATTTGTATCTGTGCCAAAATATACCAATATATCAATGACACTTGTTGTTGATTTTTCTCTGTGCGGTTTGTAATTACACTGTCTATTTTATTATTCAGTCATTTGTTATGGATGGATTTTCTGTGACGTTATTGTTGCTTCATGCCCTTGATTGATTGTCAGATCAGATGGATCAGAAATAGCAGAATCGATTCACAAATAATAATAATACTTGGTTTATTTGAACTGAAACGCATGCAAGAGCCGCATACAAGCGTGCCGTCGTTTTGAAAAACGCAGGTGACGCGCTACTCCTTCAGATCCTCTGAAGTCAACTTCCGACAACGTGCAGGACACGACTGTCTCCATTGGCAACGAGGAGAACAAACTTTTGAGTTGATGGCAACTTTGAGAAGAACAACATGGGAGATGCGGACTTCAGCAAATACGATTTAGCACGTTTACAGGACGAGTTGGCGCAGGAGAGAGAGATGAAGTAAGTGCAACGTGTATTGTAAGGGAATGTATTTATAGTGAGGGATACCTGAAGAAAATAGGACCTCTGAAATAGAAATGGATGGCCAACCGTTCAGTAAAGTATATTTTTACCCGACCCTCCCTGAACGCTCACTCCCCTATACCCCAAAAAATAATTTCAACAAAGTCGCTAGCAGAGATCCCGTCTAGACAGGGGTCAAGTGAACCGACAATCACCAAATGCAGTCAAGCCATCCGCTCTTTAGTTTCCGCCTGAATATTTATGCGCGAATACACTACACGGTAATGCGTGTTTTTCTGGAAACGGAGTCATATACACAGACGTTTTAAATGTATTTTGTTTTAAATCGACAAGTCATCTCTGTGCTCGTCCTCTACAGCTGACCAGGACGTCAGTAGGCCTGGTACACGTGTACAGATATAAAAAAAAAATTGGGGGGACAAATACATTTTATTTTCGTGAGGAAGCCTTTGACTCGCCTGCTGAAGGACCACCGTACACAACACAGACATTGGTCAGGCAGCACAAATTAGCACGAGCCGGGCTGGGGATCATGATTAGGAACGTCAATCCAATGCTGTGTAGCCTAGTTTTATATACACCATCTCAGCAGCTCCAAAAATTGGAAAGAAAGTACATTTTCTTACAAATATAACTTTGCCCTGTCAATCAAATGTATTTATAAAGCCCTTTTTACATCAGCCGATGTCACAAAGTGCTGTACAGAAACCCAGCCTAAAACCCCAAAGAGCCAGCAATGCAGATGTAGAAGCACGGTGGCTAGGAAAAACTCACTAGAAAGGCCAAAACCTAGAGAGGAACCAGGCTCTCTGAGCATGCTCTTGGTATATCCTAGGCTTGCAGCCTATAGTATAGGTTAAGGATAATTTGATAGCGACTACACAAGGCCGTAATTGATATTGCGCGCCCAGCAGAGAATCAGGGATGAGGGGCCAAGATACAATAAAGCAACTAATTCTCAATGACTAAGCAATATGACATTTTATTGATTGTAAATTACATGACCCTCTCCTGGAGTGAAACATCAAGAAATACTAAACCCTCCCCATGACTGAAATTGAAAAAGCATGACCCTCCCCCATTTCCCCCGGGTCACACTTGTGTAAATTTGGTAGTTATACTATCACCAATCCACATTAAATGCCCATCTCTCTCTCTCTCTCTCTCTCTCTCTCTCTCTCTCTCTGTCTCTCTCTGTTTCTCTCTCTCATCTTTCACTCCTGCCTGTAGAGAGATGCTGCAGGAGTCTGTGTGTGATCTGGGGAGCACTATGACAGAGTTGGAGGAGAGACTAAACAGTGTGAACCTTGAGGGTGAGTCTGTATGGTGTGTGTGAACTTTGAGGTTAACCAAACAGCTTATTTTCTTATTATCAATTTCTTTCTTTCTTTAAATGCAAATGTCCTGCAATTCTACACATTTATGTGCGTTCAAATGATGTCAGGAGTCGAATCCCCGCCCTCAAAAATGTTTTGAGTTTTACTATTGACTGGCCTAGGTGGTTAGTAGTGTTGCTATGGTAGCCGAAGCATGGCTCCATGTGAGAAGGTCACGTCCGTGTTCAGTGAACTAATGGAATAAACACACAAGCCTGTTCACTTGATTAAATATGATGTAGCAACATATCACAGTATGTTACATTAAACATGCGTTACATCGTGTAGTGTAAAACATGTTGAGTGTGGGGATGTGCATCCTCTTGCCAGGTAACGAGTGGAAGACCCGGTATGACACGCAGGTGGAGCTGAACGGTCGGCTGGAACGTCAGATAGCACTTGTTCACGAAAAAATGGAGGACCTGCGGAGAAACCCCATGGGTAATATAAAGGACATGTTAAACACACACGCACACTAAACACACACGCACACTAAACACACACGCACACTAAACACACACACACACTAAACACACACACACTAAACACACACACACACTAAACACACGCACACTAAACACACACTACACACGCACACTAAACACACACACACACACTAAACACACACATACACTAAACACACACACACTAAACACACACACACACTAAACACACACATACACTAAACACACACACTAAACACTAAACACACACTACACACACACTAAACACACACACACACGCACACTAAACACATATGCACACTAAACACACACACACACACACTAAACACACACACACACGCACACTAAACACACACTACACACACACTAAACACACACACACTAAACACACACACACACTGAACACACACACACACGCACACTAAACACACACACACACGCACACTAAACACACACACACACGCACACTAAACACACACACACACGCACACTAAACACACACGCACACTAAACACACACACACACACTAAACACACACACACTAAACACACACACACACGCACACTAAACACACACATACACACGCACACTAAACACACACTAAACACACACACACTAAACACACACACACACACACACACACAAGGGAAATTATTTTGTGGATATTTAGGGTGCTTTTGAGGTGACCCTACATGTTTTCTATGTGTCTTTGCAGATCGATTAGCCTCAATACGATCCTATTATGAGGTCCCAGTGGTGAGTTCTTACATATATTGGACTGTGTATTTTATGGTATATTATATACTGTATATTATATTATATACTGTATATTTTATGGTATATTAAATACTGTATATTATAGATATTATATTATATACTGTATATTTTATGGTATATTATATACTGTATATTTAATGGTATATTATATACTGTATATTATAGATATTATATTATATACTGTATATTTTATGGTATATTATATACTGTATATTATAGATATTAAATTATATACTGTATATTTTATGGTATATTATATACTGTATATTTTATGGTATATTATATACTGTATATTATAGATATTATATTATATACTGTATATTTTATGGTATATTATATACTGTATATTATAGATATTATATTATATACTGTATATTTTATGGTATATTATATACTGTATATTATAGATATTATATTATATACTGTATATTTTATGGTATATTATATACTGTATATTATAGATATTATATTATATACTGTATATTTGATGGTATATTATATACTGTATATTATAGATATTATATTATATACTGTATATTTTATGGGATATTAAATACTGTATATTATAGATATTATATTATATACTGTATATTATAGATATTATATTATATACTGTATATTATAAATATTATATTATATACTGCATATTATTGATATTTTATACTGCATATTATAGATATTATAATATATTCTGCATATTATAATATCATTTTATATACTGTATATTTTATGGTATATTATATACTGTATATTATAGATATTATATTATATACTGTATATTATAGATATTATATTATATACTGTATATTTTATACTGTATATTATAGATATTATATTATAATCTGTTTATTATAGATATTATATTATAGATATTATATTATATACTGCATATTATAGATATTATATACTGTATATTATAGATATTATATACTGCATATTATAGATATTATATTATATACTGCATATTATAGATATTATATACTGTATATTATGGATATTATATACTGCATATTATAGATATTATATTATATACTGCATATTATAGATATTATATACTGTATATTATAGATATTATATTATATACTGCATATTATAGATATTATATTATATACTGCATATTATAGATATTATATTATATACTGCATATTATAGATATTATATTATATGCTGTATATTATAGTTATATTATATACTGCATATTATAGATATTATATTATATACTGTATATTATAGATATATTATATACTGCATATTATAGATATTATATTATATACTGTATATTATAGATATTATAGATATTATATTATATACTGTATATTATAGATATTATAGATATTATATTATATACTGTATATTATAGATATTATAGATATTATATTATATACTGTATATTATAGTTATATTATATTATAGATATTATATTATATACTGTATATTATAGATATATTATATACAGCATATTATAGATATTATATTATATACTGTATATTATAGTTATATTATATACAGCATATTATAGATATTATGTTATATACTGTATATTATAGATATATTATATACTGCATATTATAGATATTATATACTGTATATTATAGATATTATATTATATACAGTATATTATAGATATTATATTATATACTGTATATTATAGATATTATATTATATACTGCATATTATAGATATTATATACTGTATATTATAGATATTATATTATATACAGTATATTATAGATATTATATTATAAACAGTGCGTTCTGAAAGTATTCAGACCCCTTCAGTTTTCCACATTTTGTTTTCCTCATCAATCTACCCACAATGCTCCATAATGACAAAGCAAAAACATGTTTTTAGAAATGTTTGCAAATGTATAAAAAAGTTACAAACAGAAATACCTTATTTTCGTAAGTATTCAGACCCTTTGCTATAAGACTCGAAATTTTAGCTCAGGTGCATCCTGTTTCCATTGATCATATTCTTGAGATGTTTCTACAACTTGATTGGAGTCCACCTGTGGTAAATTAATTGATTGGTCATCCTGTCTATATAAGGTCCCTCAAACCAAGTCATGAGGTCGAAGGAATTGTCTTTGGAGTGCCGAGACAGGATTGTACTGTATATGTTATGGAATATTATATTGTATACTGTATATTTTTTGATATATATTAGATTGACAGTCAGACAGATCCACATGGGTGATTGGAGAAAGATGAACACAACACCAATAGAACACACAGAGAACCAACCAGTGGTGCCAGACCAGACCAGGCCGGACCAGACAAGACCAGATCAGACCAAGCCAGACCAGATCGGACAAGACCAGATCAGTCCAAGTCAGACCAGAGCAGATCGGACAAGACCAGATCAGACCAAGCCAGACCAGATCAGACCAGAGCAGATCGGACAAGACCAGATCAGACCAAGCCAGACCAGATCAGACCAGAGCAGATCGGACAAGACCAGATCAGACCAAGCCAGACCAGATCAGACCAGGCCGGACCAGATCGGACCAGATCAGACCAAACCAGACCAGACCAGACCAGATCAGACCAGACCAGCTGCCACTTTAGATAACTGTGCTGATGTAGACAGAATAAACCTGACTTTAATCACAGCTCAGTAATCACTGGATTACACACTAAATCAGAGAACACACTCCTTATTGTTTGTGTGTGTGTGTGTGTGTGTGTGTGTGCGTCTGTGTCTCTGTGTGTGTGCGTCTGTGTGTGTGTGTGTCTGAGCACGCCTGGCAGATGGTAATTAGTATATCTGGGGAGGGTGAATGTGATCTGCATGAGTGTCGGGGAAAGAGAAAAGGAGAGAGAGAGAGAGAGAAATAGGAGGGGGGAGAGAGAGGGAGAGAGTGACAGGAGAGAGAGAGAGACAGAGAGAGATATATACAGGCCTTAGGGAGAGAGAGAGACAGAGCGAAAGAGAGAGAGATATACAGGCCTAGGGACAGAGAGAGAGAGAGACAGAGAGACAGAGAGAGAGAGAGGAGTAACAGGCCTAGAGACAGAGAGACAGAGAGAGAGAGAGAGAGAGAGAGGAGTAACAGGCCTAGAGACAGAGCGAGAGAGAGACAGAGAGAGAGAGAGGAGTAACAGGCCTAGAGACAGAGAGACAGAGAGAGAGAGAGACAGAGAGAGAGAGAGGAGTAACAGGCCTAGAGACAGCGAGACAGAGAGAGAGAGAGGAGTAACAGGCCTAGAGAGAGCGAGACAGCGACAGTGTGACAAGAATGTAAAGACCTACAGAGTTGTAGAGTGGAGAGAGAATAACAACTTTCTTTTCAAATTTAAGGGAGATATAGAGAGGGTTATCCATTCCACCTGCTAGTCCACCTGCTAGTCAGAATAACAGCTGTTTGTTAGTTAGTGCTAACAACAGAAGGTTAAAGATGTCCTCCAGCCATTTAAATAAGATAAAAAAATAACGATAAGCCAAGTATAAATACAGTAAAGTTCACACACTAAATACATTCAAGTATAAATACAGTAAAGTACACATAATAAATACTTTCAAGTATAAATACAGTAAAGTACAAACACTAAAAAATGGACGTCTTACAGTGGGATCAGACCATAATGTCTGCGCTGTGTTCTCTAGTCTAGTGGTGCGATGCTAACTAGCCTTGGAGGCCTCTTTCTGTTCTCTAGTCTAGTGGTGCGATGCTAACTAGCCTCAGAGACCTCTTTCTGTTCTCTAGTCTAGTGGTGCGATGCTAACTAGCCTCGGAGACCTCTTTCTGTTCTCTAGTCTAGTGGTGCGATACTAACTAGCCTCACTGACCTCTTTCTGTTCTCTAGTCTAGTGGTGCGATGCTAACTAGCCTCACTGAACTCTTTCTGTTCTCTAGTCTAGTGGTGCGATGCTAACTAGCCTCACTGACCTCTTTCTGTTCTCTAGTCTAGTGGCGCGATGCTAACTAGCCTCCGAGACCTCTTTCTGTTCTCTAGTCTAGTGAAGCGATGCTAACTAGCCTCGGAGACCTCTGGACCCTGTACATGACTAGACCAGGAGTTACCCTGGACAGGGAAACCTCTGGGCCCTGTAGTTGTAGTTCTAGTTTATAACTGGGACCTGTAGTTGTTCCTGGTCAGGTGGTTATGCTGTGTCTGACTCTATTTCCCAGGATGCACTGAGGCAGAGGCTGAAGGTCCTGACCAATGAGAAGGCAGCGCTGCAGGGTCAGCTGTTAGACTGCAGACTGAGGATCGAACAGGAGGGGAAGGTCTGTTTGTATCTGTTTCTCTCTCTGTTTCTCTCCCTGTTTCTCTGTTTCTCTCTCTTTCTGTTTCTCTCTGTTTCTCTCTGTTTCTCTCCCTGTTTTTCTCTCTGTTTCTCTCTGTTTCTCTCTCTGTTTCTCTCTGTTTCTCTCTCTGTTTCTCTTTTTCTCTCTCTGTTTTTCTCTCTGTTTCTCTCTCTGTCTCTGTTTCTCTTTCTTTCTCTGTTTCTCCCTCTCACTCTCTCTCTCTCACTCTCTCTCGTCTGATTGTTTATCCATTTGTTTATTTGTTTATGGTTTTGTCCGATCAGATTACGGCGTGTCACGTTTATGAGAATAAGGCTAAAATCGGCCAGTATTAGCACCTACTAATCTATAATCCCTTTCTGTTTTTCATCAATATAGCCACACAGCACACTGACCCATGTGACATTTTATCTTCGGTAATCGTGAGACAGAACAACATGTCCTCGTGACTAACATTCCCGACATGTAGCAAACAAAAGTCAACGCATCTCAGCCCTCACACCTAACGTCCATTTGAAGAGCATAAACTGGGAAGTTTTGACTCGTTCAGTCAGAGTTTCCTCTTGATTGCTAACAATAGCATCAATTCTTAGTTTCACAGTGTTATCTGACAAAGGTATTGATGTGAGTTTCTGTGCCTCTGCCTCCCAACACATTGTTTTCACCATATCAACCGGTAATATCATAGTCTCTGCGATAGTGTGTGGTTTCACAGCGTAGAGAGTTCACCATGGGAAAGATTCAAGTGCAACAGTTAAATTCAGCCTTTTCTCATGATCTAAGTCTGCTCACTGGTTAAATTTGATCTTTTAGATTTGAATTATTTTCATTTAGACTTTTAAGGTCAACCACATTTTATATATTATTTTTTTGTTAGTCATATCAGGCGACCCCGCACAGGGTTGCGACCCCTAGTTTGGGAACCACGTCTTTATGGTGTAAATACCTAGACCCTCTAATCTGAAAGACCTGTTGGTGTAGATATCTAGACCCTCTAATCTGAAAGGCCTGTTGGTGTAGATACCTAGACCCTCTAATCTGAAAGACCTGTTGGTGTAGATACCTAGACCCTCTAATCTGAAAGACCTGTTGGTGTAGATATCTAGACCCTCTAATCTGAAAGGCCTGTTGGTGTAGATACCTAGACCCTCTAATCTGAAAGACCTGTTGGTGTAGATACCTAGACCCTCTAATCTGAAAGACCTGTTGGTGTAGATACCTAGACCCTCTAATCTGAAATGCCTGTTGGTGTAGATATCTAGACCCTCTAATCTGAAAGACCTGTTGGTGTAGATATCTAGACTTACCATCAGTTCATCTGATTAGTCTGACTCTTACCATGCACTTATTAAAAGAAAAGAAGTGTGCTTGCAATACTCTGACTTACTCATTCTTTCATGTCTCACTTTCTCTCTTTTACTTCCCAGGCCTTTTATAAAGCCAACGCGGTGAGGCGTGTGTATCTGTCAGAAATAGCTAAGGTAAGCATCGTCCTCTCACATCGGTCCTTCCTCCTATGAGGCAGAACTGCTGGCAAAGACCAGAGAACGACACACACACACACACACACACAGTCCTATTGACTGACTGCCACTATGAAATATAGCAGCTATATAGAGAGAGAACATTGTGCAGTTGGAGAGGTGGTGTGTGTGTGTGGTGTCTGTGTGTCTGTCTGTGAGTCTGTCTGTGTGTCTGTCTGTGAGTCTGTGGGTCTGTCTGTCTGTCTGTGTCTGTCTGTGTGTGTGTCTGTTCTCAACCCTACTTTCTCATTCACCCTCTAGAGTTCCCTCTCCAATGATGCAGTGCTGTTGGTCTCCCTCCTTCCCTTCCTCCCTCCCAAACACACACACACTCATATATATATACACACACACACACACACACACACACACACACACACACACACACACACACACACACACACACACACACACACACACACACGCACACACGCACACACGCACACACACACACACACTCATACAGTGCTGTTGGTCTCCCTCCCTCTTTGTCACAAACACACACACACACAGAGGAGAGAGGAAAGAACTGAGTCAAGGACTTTCAGCCTTGTTTTCTTTCAGACACACACACACACACACACACACACACACACACACACACACACACACACACACACACACACACACACACATACACGCACACACACTCACCCAGACATGTACTCATGTACAGGTATTCAAATCTATTCAGATTATAAGGAAGCTACATCAATGTCTGTGTGATAGAAAATCTGTTTTGCTGTGTCACAGTTGTCATCAACCCTGGATGTCACCAGGCGTCAATACCAGGCCCAGCCACAGAGGGAGAGGGCGCCAGAGAGCCAGCAGTACCCTGTCCAGCCACACAGGGCACCAGAGAGCTATATGAGGAAGTGAGTTCGTGCAGCCTCGAACCACAGATCTAGGATCAGTTTACTAGCCCATCCAATCCTAAAAGTCACCATGATATGGGGGTGGAATTATATCTGATCGTGGACCAGTAGTTATTTAAGGACATTTCTGACTTAATACAAACATGTCTAGTCATCTGTGCTCTCTCTCACTCTCATAACTACATTCTGTAGTAGGGGCCCAATATTATATAACTACATTCTGTAGTAGGGGCCCTATATTATATATCTACATTCTGTAGTAGGGGCCCTATATTATATATCTACATTCTGTAGTAGGGGCCCTATATTATATATCTACATTCTGTAGTAGGGGCCCAATATTATATAACTACATTCTGTAGTAGGGGCCCAATATTATATAACTACATTCTGTAGTAGGGGCCCAATATTATATAACTACATTCTGTAGTAGGGGCCCAATATTATATAACTACATTCTGTAGTAGGGGCCCAATATTATATAACTACATTCTGTAGTAGGGGCCCAATATTATATAACTACATTCTGTAGTAGGGGCCCAATATTATATAACTACATTCTGTAGTAGGGGCCCTATATTATATAACTACATTCTGTAGTAGGGGCCCTATATTATATTCTGTGTGTGTGTTTAATAATCCACCTGCAGACCTTAATTCGACAGACACTGTCTGGAAGGGAGGGAGGGAGGGAGGGAGGGAGGGAGACCAACAGCACTGCATCATTGGAGAGGGAACTCTAGAGGGTGAATGAGAAAGTAGGGCTGAGAACACACACAGACAGACAGACAGACAGACAGACAGACAGACAGACAGACATTCTGTCAGTGTCTGTCGAATTAAGGTCTGCTGCTGGATTATTAAACACACACACACACACACACACACACACACACACATTTCAACTACACAGATGAAGATATATCATTGGGTGTGTAACTGTGATGGGATGTGAGTGACTTTGAACTACACTCTACATGTTTTGAGTTGACAGCTCAGAAGAATTCCGTCAAGGCAGCTAGCTTGAGTTGTCAAAGTCAGAATATGTTATGAAATCAACTTCTCAAGGCCGGTTATTTCGTTATGTAAGGTAGTACTTTTATCATAAAATTGTTTTTTTAAATCCTCTGATATCATCTTTATAATTTATCAAATCTGAAAATGACTAAGATTTTGATGTTTCATTTGTATGTTTGTTTATTCATAAAATATATCCATGTTCCATCCATCTCTCTCTCTCTGTCTCTCTCTCTCTCTCTCTCTCTCTCTCTCTCTGTCTCTCTCTCTGTCTCTCTCTCTGTCGCTCTCTGTCTCTCTCTCTCTCTCTCTCTCTCTCTCTGTCTCTCTCTCTCTCTCTCTCTCTCTCTTTCTCTGTCTCTCTCTCTCTCTCTCTGTCTCTCTGTCTCTCTCTCTCTCTCTCTCTCTCTTTCTCTGTCTCTCTCTCTCTTTCTCTCTGTCTCTCTCTCTCTCTCTCTCTCTCTCTCTCTCTCTTTCTCTCTGTCTCTCTCTGTCTCTCTCTCTCTCTCTCTCTTTCTCTCTGTCTCTCTCTCTCTCTCTCTCTCTCTCTCTTTCTCTCTGTCTCTCTCTCTCTCTCTCTCTCTGTCTCTCTCTCTCTCTCTCTCTCTCTCTCTCTCTCTCTCTCTCTCTCTCTCTCTCTCTCTCTCTCTCTCTCTCTCTCTCTCTCTCTCTCTCTGTCTCTCTCTGTCTCTCTCTGTCTCTCTCTGTCTCTCTCTGTCTCTCTCTCTCTCTCTCTCTCTCTCTCTCTTTCTCTCTGTCTCTCTCTGTCTGTCTGACAGGGGGAAGCAGACCAGTAAGCAGTCAGGAAGAGGAGGAGGAAGTGAGGGAGGAAGAGGAGGAGGAAAAGAGGGAGGAAGAGGAGTCAGGAAGGCTGAGTTGGGGAGCAGGTTACCCATACTGAAACACTGAGTCACCTCTCATATATATATGTATATATATATATATATATATATATATATATATATATATATATATATATATATATATATACAACAATGCTGGTTTGATTTGTGTAATAAAATTGTCTCACTGGTAATGTGGTGTGTATTTATACCCTAATGTTCTTTTTTGAGATCTGTGGGGATGACAGGATTAAATTGAAGAAAAAAGGAGAGTTGTAGCATGGAGGAGTGGGAAGGAGAAGGGAAGAGAAGAGAGGAAAGAATGGAAGGAAATAGGAAGTGGAGAGGAGAAGGGATGAGGAGGGGAGAAGGGATGAAGAGGGGATAGAGGAGAGGGGACGGGATGAAGAGGGGATAGAGGTGAGGGGACGGGATGAAGAGGGGATAGAGGAGAAGGGATGAGGAGGGGAGAAGGGATGAAGAGGGGATAGAGGAGAGAAGGGATGAAGAGGGGATAGAGGAGAGGAGAAGGGATGAAGAGCGGATAGAGGAGAGGGGACGGGATGAGGAGGGGATATAGGAGAGGAGAAAAGATGAGGAGAGCATAGAGGGGAAGGGATGAGGAGAGCAAAACAGATGAGGGGATAGAGGAGATGGAAACGGATGAGGAGGGGAAAATGGATGAGGAGGGGATAGAGTAGAGGAAAATGGATGAGGAGGGGATAGAGGAGAAGGGATGAGGAGGGGATAGAGGAGAGGAGAAGGGATGAAGAGGGGATAAAGGAGAGGAAAACGGATGAGGAGGGGATAGAGGAGAGGGGCCGGTATGAGGAGGGGATAGAGGAGAGGAAAACGGATGAGGAGGGGATAGAGGAGAGGAGGGGATAGAGGAGAGAAGAAAAGATGAGGAGGGGATAGAGGGGAAGGGATGAGGAGAGCAAAACAGATGAGGGGATAGAGGAGAGGAGAAGGGATGAGGAGGGGATAGAGGAGAGGAGAAGGGATGAGGAGGGGGAAATGGATGATGAGGGGATAGAGGAGAGGGGACGGGATGAGGAGATGGGACGGGATGAGGAGGGGATAGAGGAGAGGGGACGGGATGAGGAGGGGATATAGGAGAGGGGACGGGATGAGGAGATGGGACGGGATGAGGAGGGGATAGAGGAGAGGGGACGGGATAGAGGAGAGGAAAACGAATGAGGAGGGCATAGAGGGGAAGGGATGAGGAGGGACCAGAATTGAATAGTCCTGCTGTAGGGTTTTGGGCCTTATTTACATATTTCCCAGGGTACCTTTCGGCTTGAATTTTCTCGTTTCCAGTACACCCATGACTGTTTCCTAGTGATAGAGAAATGGTTGTCGCATTCGTTCATTTTCAGTCCTGTGACCTGAACCAAGTGAGTGAACATGATGCCATTGAACTTTAATTATTTAAGATAAATCAATACATATTTCATAAGGCCATCTTTTGAGAGTTTTACCCTAATGCAATAGCATGAACGTCTGGTTTACAGGCCACAGCAGGCCTGGAAATCACATTATGCTGGCTTGCAAAGTGTTGTGTATCCCTCCAGCCAGAGTGGGTATATCCAACATATGGAGAAAAACATTTACCCGCAACCTGCATTCAGAATGACTGCCTGGGTTGGGAAGACTAAGACATGAGACTAACTTAAACATCTAAACTGAAACAAACACTTCATTAGCGCTTGCAATAAGTCCAAGTAAAAGATTAAAATAGTAAAAAAATATATAAATATTTATGATTTTTATATTTGAGTAGCATGAGATGAATTAATCAATCAATGTGCATGCCAAAACACAGATATTGAAACAAACCATTACAAAAAGCAACCTACAATAGAGCATGCTGGGAAATATGATAATGATGAGCGTGGTTTTCGTTCAACTGGTTTATTAACACCAACAGTGGGGTTCTTTTACATCAATTTAACTCTTTATAGTGTCCATTGAACTCTTGAATCAACACTGGAAATGTTACACTGAAAAATCAACACTAGTTAATTAACACTGACCAATTTGCTGTGTGCTCTGAAAGGGACACAGCTGTAGGCTTCCAAACATTTAAACAACCCACTCCCACACACACGCACACACTTAACTCAAAGGTTCTTTATCGGACAAGAGTTTCCCAGGAAACCTTAAGAGCTGAGGGAGAATCAGTTAAGAACATTAATTTCTTACAGTGTACTACCTCCTACACACACACACAAACACACACACACACACACACACACTGCGTATACTACCTCCTACAGCCTCTTGCATTACATAAACCATACTGGATCATTGTCACAAACATTTGAATATCTAAACCAAACGGCCAAATGTCCAACTCAAACTACGACATCAAATTATGACTGTAAGCATTCTCAGCTGCTATATCTTTCCAAAATACAGAGTTGTTGCTGTTCCTTATTTTCCGAAGGTACTGTCCAACTGTCTACAATAGTTACTGTAGACAGCTCAATGTCCAACTGTGTATAATAGTTACTGTAGACAGCCCAATGTCCAACTGTCTATAATAGTTACTGTAGACAGCCCAATGTCCAACTGTCTACAATAGTTACTGTAGACAGCCCAATGTCCAACTGTCTACAATAGTTACTGTAGACAGCCCAATGTCCAACTGTCTATAATAGTTACTGTAGACAGCCCAGCCCAATGCCCAACTGTCTACAATAGTTACTGTAGACAGCTCAATGTCCAACTGTCTATAATAGTTACTGTAGACAGCCCAATGTCCAACTGTCTATAATAGTTACTGTAGACAGCCCAGCCCAATGTCCAACTGTCTACAATAGTTACTGTAGACAGCCCAATGTCCAACTGTCTACAATAGTTACTGTAGACAGCCCAATGTCCAACTGTCTACAATAGTTACTGTAGACAGCCCAATGTCCAACTGTCTACAATAGTTACTGTAGACAGCCCAATGTCCAGCTGTCTACAATAGTTACTGTAGGCAGCCCAATGTCCAACTGTCTACAATAGTTACTGTAGACAGCCCAGCCCAATGTCCAACTGTCTACAATAGTTACTGTAGACAGCCCAATGTCCAACTGTCTACAATAGTTACTGTAGACAGCCCAATGTCCAACTGTCTACAATAGTTACTGTAGACAGCCCAATGTCCAACTGTCTACAATAGTTACTGTAGACAGCCCAGCCCAATGTCCAGCTGTCTATAATAGTTACTGTAGACAGCCCAATGTCCAACTGTCTACAATAGTTACTGTAGACAGCCCAGCCCAATGTCCAACTGTCTACAATAGTTACTGTAGACAGCCCAATGTCCAACTGTCTACAATAGTTACTGTAGACAGCCCAATGTCCAACTGTCTACAATAGTTACTGTAGACAGCCCAGCCCAATGTCCAGCTGTCTATAATAGTTACTGTAGACAGCCCAATGTCCAACTGTCTACAATAGTTACTGTAGACAGCCCAGCCCAATGTCCAACTGTCTACAATAGTTACTGTAGACAGCCCAATGTCCAACTGTCTATAATACTTACTGTAGACAGCCCAATGTCCAACTGTCTACAATAGTTACTGTAGACAGCCCAGCCCAATGTCCAACTGTCTACAATAGTTACTGTAGACAGCCCAATGTCCAACTGTCTACAATAGTTACTGTAGACAGCCCAATGTCCAACTGTCTACAATAGTTACTGTAGACAGCCCAGCCCAATGTCCAGCTGTCTATAATAGTTACTGTAGACAGCCCAATGTCCAACTGTCTACAATAGTTACTGTAGACAGCCCAGCCCAATGTCCAACTGTCTATAATAGTTACTGTAGACAGCCCAGCCCAATGTCCAACTGTCTATAATAGTTAATGTAGACAGCTCAATGTCCAACTGTCTATAATAGTTACTGTAGACAGCCCAGCCCAATGTCCAACTGTCTATAATAGTTAATGTAGACAGCTCAATGTCCAACTGTCTACAATAGTTACTGTAGACAGCCCAGCCCAATGTCCAACTGTCTATAATAGTTACTGTAGACAGCCCAGCCCAATGTCCAACTGTCTATAATAGTTACTGTAGACAGCCCAGCCCAATGTCCAACTGTCTACAATAGTTACTGTAGACAGCCCAATGTCCAACTGTCTACAATAGTTACTGTAGACAGCCCAATGTCCAGCTGTCTACAATAGTTACTGTAGACAGCCCAATGTCCAACTGTCTATAATAGTTACTGTAGACAGCTCAATATCCAGCTCTGACTACAATAGTTACTGTAGACAGCCCAATGTCCAGCTCTGATTACAATAGTTACTGTAGACAGCCCAATGTCCAGCTGTCTACAATAGTTACTGTAGACAGCCCAATGTCCAGCTGTCTACAATAGTTACTGTAGACAGCCCAATGTCCAACTGTCTACAATAGTTACTGTAGACAGCCCAATGTCCAACTGTCTACAATAGTTACTGTAGACAGCCCAATGTCCAACTGTCTACAATAGTTACTGTAGACAGCCCAATGTCCAACTGTCTACAATAGTTACTGTAGACAGCCCAATGTCCAACTGTCTACAATAGTTACTGTAGACAGCCCAATGTCCAGCTCTGATTACAATAGTTACTGTAGACAGCCCAATGTCCAACTGTCTACAATAGTTACTGTAGACAGCCCAATGTCCAACCGTCTACAATAGTTACTGTAGACAGCCCAGCCCAATGTCCAGCTGTCTATAATAGTTACTGTAGACAGCCCAATGTCCAACTGTCTACAATAGTTACTGTAGACAGCCCAATTTCCAGCTCTGACTGCAATAGTTACTGTAGACAGCCCAATGTCCAACTGTCTACAATAGTTACTGTAGACAGCCCAATGTCCAACTGTCTATAATAGTTACTGTAGACAGCCCAATGTCCAACTGTCTACAATAGTTACTGTAGACAGCCCAATGTCCAACTGTCTACAATAGTTACTGTAGACAGCCCAATGTCCAGCTGTCTACAATAGTTACTGTAGACAGCCCAATGTCCAACTGTCTACAATAGTTACTGTAGACAGCCCAATGTCCAACTGTCTACAATAGTTACTGTAGACAGCCCAATGTCCAACTGTCTACAATAGTTACTGTAGACAGCCCAATGTCCAACTGTCTACAATAGTTACTGTAGACAGCCCAGCCCAATGTCCAGCTGTCTATAATAGTTACTGTAGACAGCTCAATGTCCAACTGTCTATAATAGTTACTGTAGACAGCCCAATGTCCAACTGTCTTCAATAGTTACTGTAGACAGCCCAATGTCCAACTGTCTATAATAGTTACTGTAGACAGCCCAGCCCAATGTCCAACTGTCTATAATAGTTACTGTAGACAGCCCAATGTCCAACTGTCTACAATAGTTACTGTAGACAGCCCAATGTCCAACTATCTACAATAGTTACTGTAGACAGCCCAATTTCCAGCTCTGACTGCAATAGTTACTGTAGACAGCCCAATGTCCAACTGTCTACAATAGTTACTGTAGACAGCCCAGCCCAATGTCCAGCTGTCTATAATAGCTACTGTAGACAGCCCAATGTCCAACTGTCTACAATAGTTACTGTAGACAGCCCAGCCCAATGTCCAACTGTCTATAATAGTTACTGTAGACAGCCCAATGTCCAACTGTCTTCAATAGTTACTGTAGACAGCCCAATGTCCAACTGTCTATAATAGTTACTGTAGACAGCCCAATGTCCAACTGTCTACAATAGTTACTGTAGACAGCCCAATGTCCAACTGTCTACAATAGTTACTGTAGACAGCCCAATGTCCAACTGTCTACAATAGTTACTGTAGACAGCCCAATGTCCAACTGTCTACAATAGTTACTGTAGACAGCCCAATGTCCAACTGTCTACAATAGTTACTGTAGACAGCCCAATGTCCAGCTCTGATTACAATAGTTACTGTAGACAGCCCAGCCCAATGTCCAACTGTCTATAATAGTTACTGTAGACAGCCCAGCCCAATGTCCAACTGTCTATAATAGTTACTACAGACAGCCCAATGTCCAGCTCTGACTACAATAGTTACTGTAGACAGCCCAATTTCCAACTGTCTATAATAGTTACTGTAGACAGCCCAATGTCCAACTGTCTATAATAGTTACTGTAGACAGCCCAGCCCAATGTCCAACTGTCTACAATAGTTACTGTAGA
Organism: Oncorhynchus clarkii lewisi; assembly: GCF_045791955.1. Lineage (NCBI taxonomy): Eukaryota > Metazoa > Chordata > Actinopteri > Salmoniformes > Salmonidae > Oncorhynchus > Oncorhynchus clarkii. The sequence goes on along the minus strand of NC_092175.1, from coordinate 40,561,174 downwards.
CAGCCCAATGTCCAACTGTCTACAATAGTTACTGTAGACAGCCCAATGTCCAGCTGTCTACAATAGTTACTGTAGACAGCCCAATGTCCAACTGTCTATAATAGTTACTGTAGACAGCTCAATATCCAGCTCTGACTACAATAGTTACTGTAGACAGCCCAATGTCCAGCTCTGATTACAATAGTTACTGTAGACAGCCCAATGTCCAGCTCTGACTACAATAGTTACTGTAGACAGCCCAATGTCCAGCTGTCTACAATAGTTACTGTAGACAGCCCAATGTCCAACTGTCTACAATAGTTACTGTAGACAGCCCAATGTCCAACTGTCTACAATAGTTACTGTAGACAGCCCAATGTCCAACTGTCTACAATAGTTACTGTAGACAGCCCAATGTCCAACTGTCTACAATAGTTACTGTAGACAGCCCAATGTCCAACTGTCTACAATAGTTACTGTAGACAGCCCAATGTCCAGCTCTGATTACAATAGTTACTGTAGACAGCCCAATGTCCAACTGTCTACAATAGTTACTGTAGACAGCCCAATGTCCAACCGTCTACAATAGTTACTGTAGACAGCCCAGCCCAATGTCCAGCTGTCTATAATAGTTACTGTAGACAGCCCAATGTCCAACTGTCTACAATAGTTACTGTAGACAGCCCAATTTCCAGCTCTGACTGCAATAGTTACTGTAGACAGCCCAATGTCCAACTGTCTACAATAGTTACTGTAGACAGCCCAATGTCCAACTGTCTATAATAGTTACTGTAGACAGCCCAATGTCCAACTGTCTACAATAGTTACTGTAGACAGCCCAATGTCCAACTGTCTACAATAGTTACTGTAGACAGCCCAATGTCCAACTGTCTACAATAGTTACTGTAGACAGCCCAGCCCAATGTCCAGCTGTGTATAATAGTTACTGTAGACAGCCCAATGTCCAACTGTCTACAATAGTTACTGTAGACAGCCCAGCCCAATGTCCAACTGTCTATAATAGTTAATGTAGACAGCTCAATGTCCAACTGTCTATAATAGTTACTACAGACAGCCCAATGTCCAGCTCTGACTACAATAGTTACTGTAGACAGCCCAATGTCCAACTGTCTATAATAGTTACTGTAGACAGCCCAATGTCCAACTGTCTATAATAGTTACTGTAGACAGCCCAGCCCAATGTCCAACTGTCTACAATAGTTACTGTAGACAGCCCAATGTCCAACTGTCTACAATAGTTACTGTAGACAGCCCAATGTCCAGCTGTCTACAATAGTTACTGTAGACAGCCCAATGTCCAACTGTCTATAATAGTTACTGTAGACAGCTCAATATCCAGCTCTGACTACAATAGTTACTGTAGACAGCCCAATGTCCAGCTCTGATTACAATAGTTACTGTAGACAGCCCAATGTCCAGCTCTGACTACAATAGTTACTGTAGACAGCCCAATGTCCAGCTGTCTACAATAGTTACTGTAGACAGCCCAATGTCCAACTGTCTACAATAGTTACTGTAGACAGCCCAATGTCCAACTGTCTACAATAGTTACTGTAGACAGCCCAATGTCCAACTGTCTACAATAGTTACTGTAGACAGCCCAATGTCCAACTGTCTACAATAGTTACTGTAGACAGCCCAATGTCCAACTGTCTACAATAGTTACTGTAGACAGCCCAATGTCCAGCTCTGATTACAATAGTTACTGTAGACAGCCCAATGTCCAACTGTCTACAATAGTTACTGTAGACTGCCCAATGTCCAACCGTCTACAATAGTTACTGTAGACAGCCCAGCCCAATGTCCAGCTGTCTATAATAGTTACTGTAGACAGCCCAATGTCCAACTGTCTACAATAGTTACTGTAGACAGCCCAATTTCCAGCTCTGACTGCAATAGTTACTGTAGACAGCCCAATGTCCAACTGTCTACAATAGTTACTGTAGACAGCCCAATGTCCAACTGTCTATAATAGTTACTGTAGACAGCCCAATGTCCAACTGTCTACAATAGTTACTGTAGACAGCCCAATGTCCAACTGTCTACAATAGTTACTGTAGACAGCCCAATGTCCAACTGTCTACAATAGTTACTGTAGACAGCCCAGCCCAATGTCCAGCTGTGTATAATAGTTACTGTAGACAGCCCAATGTCCAACTGTCTACAATAGTTACTGTAGACAGCCCAGCCCAATGTCCAACTGTCTATAATAGTTACTGTAGACAGCCCAGCCCATTGTCCAACTGTCTATAATAGTTAATGTAGACAGCTCAATGTCCAACTGTCTATAATAGTTACTACAGACAGCCCAATGTCCAGCTCTGACTACAATAGTTACTGTAGACAGCCCAATGTCCAGCTCTGACTACAAGAGTTACTGTAGACAGCCCAATGTCCAACTGTCTATAATAGTTACTGTAGACAGCCCAATGTCCAACTGTCTATAATAGTTACTGTAGACAGCCCAGCCCAATGTCCACCTGTCTACAATAGTTACTGTAGACAGCCCAATGTCCAGCTGTCTACAATAGTTACTGTAGACAGCCCAATGTCCAACTGTCTACAATAGTTACTGTAGACTGCCCAATGTCCAACCGTCTACAATAGTTACTGTAGACAGCCCAGCCCAATGTCCAGCTGTCTATAATAGTTACTGTAGACAGCCCAATGTCCAACTGTCTACAATAGTTACTGTAGACAGCCCAATTTCCAGCTCTGACTGCAATAGTTACTGTAGACAGCCCAATGTCCAACTGTCTACAATAGTTACTGTAGACAGCCCAATGTCCAACTGTCTATAATAGTTACTGTAGACAGCCCAATGTCCAACTGTCTACAATAGTTACTGTAGACAGCCCAATGTCCAACTGTCTACAATAGTTACTGTAGACAGCCCAATGTCCAACTGTCTACAATAGTTACTGTAGACAGCCCAGCCCAATGTCCAGCTGTGTATAATAGTTACTGTAGACAGCCCAATGTCCAACTGTCTACAATAGTTACTGTAGACAGCCCAGCCCAATGTCCAACTGTCTATAATAGTTACTGTAGACAGCCCAGCCCATTGTCCAACTGTCTATAATAGTTAATGTAGACAGCTCAATGTCCAACTGTCTATAATAGTTACTACAGACAGCCCAATGTCCAGCTCTGACTACAAGAGTTACTGTAGACAGCCCAATGTCCAACTGTCTATAATAGTTACTGTAGACAGCCCAATGTCCAACTGTCTATAATAGTTACTGTAGACAGCCCAGCCCAATGTCCACCTGTCTACAATAGTTACTGTAGACAGCCCAATGTCCAGCTGTCTACAATAGTTACTGTAGACAGCCCAATGTCCAACTGTCTATAATAGTTACTGTAGACAGCTCAATATCCAGCTCTGACTACAATAGTTACTGTTGACAGCCCAATGTCCAGCTGTCTACAATAGTTTCTGTAGACAGCCCAATGTCCAGCTCTGATTACAATAGTTACTGTAGACAGCCCAATGTCCAGCTCTGACTACAATAGTTACTGTAGACAGCCCAATGTCCAACTGTCTACAATAGTTACTGTAGACAGCCCAATGTCCAGCTGTCTACAATAGTTACTGTAGACAGCCCAATGTCCAACTGTCTACAATAGTTACTGTAGACAGCCCAATGTCCAGCTCTGACTACAATAGTTACTGTAGACAGCCCAATGTCCAGCTCTGACTACAATAGTTACTGTAGACAGCCCAATGTCCAACTGTCTATAATAGTTACTGTAGACAGCCCAGCCCAATGTCCAACTGTCTATAGTAGTTACTGTAGACAGCCCAGCCCAATGTCCAGCTGTCTATAATAGTTACTGTAGACAGCCCAATGTCCAACTGTCTATAATAGTTACTGTAGACAGCCCAATGTCCAACTGTCTATAATAGTTACTGTAGACAGCCCAGCCCAATGTCCAACTGTCTATAATAGTTACTGTAGACAGCCCAATGTCCAACTGTCTATAATAGTTACTGTAGACAGCCCAATGTCCAGCTGTCTATAATAGTTACTGTAGACAGCTCAATGTCCAACTGTCTATAATAGTTACTGTAGACAGCCCAATGTCCAACTGTCTATAATAGTTACTGTAGACAGCCCAATGTCCAACTGTCTACAATAGTTACTGTAGACAGCCCAATTTCCAGCTCTGACTGCAATAGTTACTGTAGACAGCCCAATGTCCAACTGTCTACAATAGTTACTGTAGACAGCCCAATGTCCAACTGTCTATAATAGTTACTGTAGACAGCCCAATGTCCAACTGTCTACAATAGTTACTGTAGACAGCCCAGCCCAATGTCCAGCTGTCTATAATAGTTACTGTAGACAGCCCAATGTCCAACTGTCTACAATAGTTACTGTAGACAGCCCAGCCCAATGTCCAACTGTCTATAATAGTTACTGTAGACAGCCCAATGTCCAACTGTCTTCAATAGTTACTGTAGACAGCCCAATGTCCAACTGTCTATAATAGTTACTGTAGACAGCCCAATGTCCAACTGTCTACAATAGTTACTGTAGACAGCCCAGCCCAATGTCCAACTGTCTATAATAGTTACTGTAGACAGCCCAATGTCCAACTGTCTACAATAGTTACTGTAGACAGCCCAATGTCCAACTCTGTCTTCAATAGTTACTGTAAACAGCCCAATGTCCAACTGTCTACAATAGTTACTGTAGACAGCCCAATGTCCAACTCTGTCTACAATAGTTACTGTAAACAGCCCACTATCCAGCTCTGACTACAATAGTTACTAGAGACACCCCAATGTCCAACTATGTCTACAATAGTTACTACAGACAGACCAATGTCCAACTATGTCTACAATAATGTTACTAATCTCTCCTTTCTCCCAAAGTGTGCACTTGTTCACTTGCCTCCATGTATTTGAAAGGAAAAGTCTGGCAAATGGAAACTCCTTCTAGCCTGTGTCTACACCAATCCAATGCTTTTACATTTGTGGGAAGTAGTGAATGAGTGCACACTTCAGGAAGAAGGAGAGATAATTAGGACGCAGCCAATCGAGAGCTTGGGACTCGAAGGTTCTATTTGGGGGAAAAAGGAGGATTCTAAAATAATTGGCTATGAAGTTTTGAAGCCTCATTGGTTTGAAATGGTGCCAGCAATTTTTTATTTTTTTATACCTCTGCTGCAGAGGATAAGTTCATTAGAGTTTTAACTGCACCTCAGACTGCAGCCCAAATAAATGCTTCACAGAGTTCAAGTAACAGAACACATCTCAACATCAACTGTTCAGAGGAGACTGGGTGCAGTTAAATAGTCTGGTGGCCATTTGATTAATTGTTCAGCAGTCTTATGGCTTGTCATACACGGCTGTTCATTAAAAGAGACTATGGTTGGAGTAACCTGTCAGTCAAGACTGCTATTTTAAAGAGACTATGGTTGGACTAACCTCTCAGTCAAGACTGTTCATTTAAAGAGACTATGGTTGGAGTAACCTATCAGTCAAGACTGTTCATTTAAAGAGACTATGGTTGGAGTAACCTGTCAGTCAATACTGTTATTTTAAAGAGACTATGGTTGGACTAACCTCTCAGTCAAGACTGTTCATTTAAAGAGACTATGGTTGGAGTAACCTGTCAGTCAAGACTGTTCATTTAAAGAGACTATGGTTGGAGTAACCTGTCAATCAAGTTCATTTAAAGAGACTAGGATTTGAGGCATGGGTTTAGGTCAGAGACAGTAAATGAACTGATTAGTTGAGTCTTCATTTTCCTGTATAACAAGGCTACAATAAATGGGGCAACAATAGATGTCAGTTGAAATACAGGACGACCACCTCTACAGTATGGATCTCTATTATTAAAGGGGACAGAGTTTGATTCCCTGGCATGCTAAGATAAACACTGGACTAATTCTTTATCAGGTAGCTCTACCGTTTGTTTCATATGTGTAGCTTAACTACACATGGGGCGTCAGGTAGCCTAGTGGTTAGAGCGTAGGGATGGTAGGTAGCCTAGTGGTTAGAGTGTAGTGATGGTAGGTAGCCTAGTGGTTAGAGTGTAGGGATGGTAGGTTGCCTAGTGGTTAGAGTGTAGGGATGGCAGGTAGCCTAGTGGTTAGAGTGTAGGGATGGTAGGTTGCCTAGTGGTTAGAGTGTAGGGATGGTAGGTAGCCTAGTGGTTAGAGTGTAGGGATGGTAGGTTGCCTAGTGGTTAGAGTATCTCAAGGCCATCAGACTGTTAAACAGCCACCACTAACACTGAGTGGCTGCTGCCAACACACTGACACTGACTCAACTCCAGCCACTTTAATAATGGGAATTGATGGGAAATGATGTAAATATATCACTAGCCACTTTAAACAATGCTACCTTATATAAATGTTACTTACCCTACATTATTCATCTCATACGCATACGTATATACTGTACTCTATATCATCGACGGTATCCTTATGTAATACATGTATCACTAGCCACTTTATACTATACTATGCCACTTTGTTTACATACTCATCTCATTTGTACATACTGTACCCGATACCATCTACTGTATCTTGCCTATGCTGCTCTGTACCATCACTCATTCATATATCCTTATGTACATATTCTTTATCCCCTTACACTGTGTACAAGACAGTAGTTTTGGAATTGTTAGTTAGATTACTTGTTATTACTGCATTGTCGGAACTAGAAGCACAAGCATTTCGCTACACTCGCATTAACATCTGCTAACCATGTGTATGTGACAAATAAAATTTGATTTGATTTGATTTGATTTGATAGAGTGTAGGGATGGTAGGTTGCCTAGTGGTTAGAGTGTAGGGATGGTAGGTAGCCTAGTGGTTAGAGTGTAGTGATGGTAGGTAGTCTAGTGGTTAGAGTGTAGTGATGGTAGGTAGCCTAGTGGTTAGAGTGTAGGGATGGTAGGTAGCCTAGTGGTTAGAGTGTAGTGTTGGTTGGTAGTCTAGTGGTTAGAGTGTAGTGATGGTAGGTAGCCTAGTGGTTAGAGTGTAGTGATGGTAGGTAGCCTAGTGGTTAGAGTGTAGGGATGGTAGGTTGCCTAGTGGTTAGAGTGTAGGGATGGTAGGTAGCCTAGTGGTTAGAGTGTAGGGATGGTAGGTAGCCTAGTGGTTAGAGTGTAGGGATGGTAGGTTGCCTAGTGGTTAGAGTGTAGGGATGGTAGGTTGCCTAGTGGTTAGAGTGTAGTGATGGTAGGTAGCCTAGTGGTTAGAGTGTAGGGATGGTAGGTAGCCTAGTGGTTAGAGTGTAGGGATGGTAGGTTGCCTAGTGGTTAGAGTGTAGGGATGGTAGGTAGCCTAGTGGTTAGAGTGTAGGGATGGTAGGTAGCCTAGTGGTTAGAGTGTAGTGATGGTAGGTAGCCTAGTGGTTAGAGTGTAGGGATGGTAGGTAGCCTAGTGGTTAGAGTGTAGGGATGGTAGGTAGCCTAGTGGTTAGAGTGTAGTGATGGTAGGTAGCCTAGTGGTTAGAGTGTAGGGATGGTAGGTAGCCTAGTGGTTAGAGTGTAGGGATGGTAGGTAGCCTAGTGGTTAGAGTGTAGTGATGGTAGGTAGCCTAGTGGTTAGAGTGTAGTGATGGTAGGTAGCCTAGTGGTTAGAGTGTAGGGATGGTAGGTTGCCTAGTGGTTAGAGCGTAGGGATGGTAGGTAGCCTAGTGGTTAGAGTGTAGTGATGGCAGGTAGCCTAGTGGTTAGAGTGTAGGGATGGTAGGTAGCCTAGTGGTTAGAGTGTAGGGATGGTAGGTAGCCTAGAGGTTAGAGTGTAGTGATGGCAGGTAGCCTAGTGGTTAGAGTGTAGTGATGGCAGGTAGCCTAGTGGTTAGAGCGTAGGGATGGTAGGTAGCCTAGTGGTTAGAGTGTAGGGATGGTAGGTAGTCTAGTGGTTAGAGTGTAGGGATGGTAGGTAGTCTAGTGGTTAGAGTGTAGTGATGGTAGGTAGTCTAGTGGTTAGAGTGTAGGGATGGTAGGTAGCCTAGTGGTTAGAGTGTAGTGATGGCAGGTAGCCTAGTGGTTAGAGTGTAGTGATGGTAGGTAGTCTAGTGGTTAGAGCGTAGGGATGGTAGGTAGCCTAGTGGTTAGAGTGTAGGGATGGCAGGTAGCCTAGTGGTTAGAGTGTAGTGATGGCAGGTAGCCTAGTGGTTAGAGTGTAGTGATGGCAGGTAGCTTAGTGGTTAGAGTGTAGTGATGGTAGGTAGTCTAGTGGTTAGAGTGTAGGGATGGTAGGTAGTCTAGTGGTTAGAGCGTAGGGCCAGTACCCGAAAGGTTGGTGGATTGAATCCCTGAGCTGACAAGGTAAAAATCTGCCGTTCTGCCCCTGAACAAGGCAGTTAACACACTGTTCCCCAAAAGGCCGTCATTGTAAATAAGAATTTGTTCTTAACTGACTTGCCTAGTTAAATAAAGGTAAATTAAAAAAATAACCTATATCTGACAGAACCAGGCTGAGTATCTTACCTATATCTGACAGAGCCAGGCTGAGTATCTTACCTATATCTGACAGAACCAGGCTGAGTATCTTACCTATATCTGACAGAACCAGGCTGAGTATCTTACCTATATCTGACAGAGCCAGGCTGAGTATCTTACCTATATCTGACAGAGCCAGGCTGAGTATCTTACCTATATCTGACAGAACCAGGCTGAGTATCTTACCTATATCTGACAGAACCAGGCTGAGTATCTTACCTGTATCTGACAGAACCAGGCTGAGTATCTTACCTATATCTGACAGAGCCAGGCTGAGTATCTTACCTATATCTGACAGAACCAGGCTGAGTATCTTACCTATATCTGACAGAGCCAGGCTGAGTATCTTACCTATATCTGACAGAACCAGGCTGAGTATCTTACCTATATCTGACAGAACCAGGCTGAGTATCTTACCTATATCTGACAGAACCAGGCTGAGTATATTAGAACTAAAGTCATTACATAAATAGAATAGACTAAAAATAAGAGTGTGACGATGCTCCGGTATTGTTTATGTAATGCGGGAGGTTGTAGGAGGTAGTATACGCAGTGTGTGTGTGTGTGTGTGTGTGTAGGAGGTAGTATACGCAGTGTGTGTGTGTGTGTGTGTAGGAGGTAGTACACTAAAACAAATTAATGTTCTTAACTGATTCTTACTCAGCTCTTAAGTTTTCTTGGGAAACTCTTGTCCGATAAAGAACCTTTGAGTTAAGTGTGTGTGTGTGTGTGTGTGTGTGTGTGTGGGGGGGGGGGTTTGAAATGTATGGAAGCCTGCAGCTCATAGCACACAGCAAATTGGTCAGTGTTAACTAGTGTTGATTTTTCAGTGTAAAATGTCCAGTGTTGATTCAAGAGTTCAATGGACACTATAAAGAGTTAAATTGATGTAAAAGAACCCCACTGTTGGTGTTAATAACCAGTTGAACGAAAACCACGCTCATCATTATCATATTTCCCAGCATGCTCTATTGTTGGTTGCTTTTTATAATTGTTGGTTTCAATGTCTGTGTTTTGGCATGCACATTGATTGATTAATTCATCTCATGCTGCTCAAATATAAAAATCATAAATATATATATTTGTTTACTATTCTAATCTTTTACTTGGACTTATTGCACGCGCTAATGAAGTGTTTGTTTCAGTTTAGATGTTTAAGTTAGTCTCATGTCTTAGTCTTCCCAACCCAGGCAGTCATTCTGAATGCAGGTTGCGGGTAAATGTTTTTCTCCATATGTTGGATATACCCACTCTGGCTGGAGGGATACACAACACTTTGCAAGCCAGCATAATGTGATTTCCAGGCCTGCTGTGGCCTGTAAACCAGACGTTTTATGCCATTGCATTAGGGTAAAACTCTCAAAAGATGGCCTTATGAAATATGTATTGATTTATCTTAAATAATTAAAGTTCAATGGCATCATGTTCACTCACTTGGTTCAGGTCACAGGACTGAAAATGAACGAATGCGACAACCACTTCTCTATCACTAGGAAACAGTCATGGGTGTACTGGTAACGAGAACATTCAAGCCGAAAGGTACCCTGGGAAATATGTAAATATGTAAATAATCATTTCTGCTTTTAGATTTTTGTATGGATCTTCAAAGAACCATCCTATCTATGGTTCCTCAGATACCCTAAAATGGTTCCCCATATGGCATCGCTCTCAACAACCTTATTTGGTTCCAACTTGAAACTTTGTTTTTTATTAAGATTGTAGGCTGCGTGCGTGCGTGCGTGCGTGCGCGTGTGTGTGTATGTGTGTGTGTGTGTGTGTGTGTGTTTGTGTGCGAGTGTGTAAGAGAACGGTTGATTAGGAACACTGTACATGTCAGACTCAGCAGGTTTGTTGCACATGGATCTAGAACTAGATGGTGTTAATTATACTCCTCCTCCTAACCCATCTCTTGCTCTAGTCCACACATACTCCTCCTCTCACCTGCTCACTCCTCCTCCTGCTCACTCCTCCTCCTCCTCCTCCTCCTCCTGCTCACTACTCCTCCTCCACCTCCTCCTCCTCCTGCTCACTACTCCTCCTCCTCCTCCTCCTCCTCCTCCTCCCCCTTTTCACTCCTCCTCCTCCTTCTCCTCTTCCTCCTCCTACTCCTCCTCCTGCTCACTCCTCCTACTTCTCCTCCTCCTCCCCCTGCTCCCTCCTCCTCCTCCTGCTCACTCCTCCTCCTCCTACTTCTCCTCCTCTTCTTCCTACTCCTCCTGCTCCACCTCCTCCCCCTGCTCTTCCTCCTGTTCCCGTTGCTCTAATCCACCCACCCCTTTGATAAATAATGATTGAGGTAAATGCCTCTCAAAGCTGTACCCCCCCCCCCCCCCCCACACACACACACAAAAACATACTAGTATTCACTGTAGTATACTGTAGTATTTATACTGTTGTAAAATAAAACTGTACTGTACTATAGTAATTAATGTAGTGTCTTTGCGGATTGCAGTATACTGTAGTATTTATCATAGTGTTTTTTTATTTTATTATCTTTGACATAAAGTGGAAGTTTTCTCCTTCAGGAAACCTACTGGAGAAATAGTAAAAGAGCAGAAGTTTCATAACCAGTAGGAAGGTCGAACTCTTGTCTGAACAGACAGCTCAGAGCTTCTGCTTTTTTTTCTGCAAATTTGTATGGAACACAGTAATGGTCTATATTTGGAATGTTCTGTAGGTTTCTCACTTATGGGTGGCATAAAGTGGGATATGGGGCAGGGTATATTAAATACTGTAGTATTTACTATGGTTAAAAATGTTGCCATGTTTTTTGTGGACTGTAGTGTTTTAGCTGATAATACTGCAGTATTCACTATAGTATTCTATAACATTATATAGTAAGTACTACACATGCTCGAGGGATACTACAGTCTGTACTATAGTATTATACAGTATACTACAGTTTGATACAGAATTTTATAGTAAGTACTGTAGTAGTATTCTATAGTAAGTATTGTAGTAGTATTCTATAATAAGTACTGTAGTAGTATTCTATAGTAAACTGTCGTAGTATTCTATAGTAAGTACTGTAGTAGTATTCTATAGTAAACTGTAGTAGTATTCTATATTAAGTACTGTAGTAGTATTCTATAGTAAACTGTAGTAGTATTCTATAGTAAGTATTGTAGTAGTATTCTATAGTAAGTACTGTAGTAGTATTCTATAGTAAACTGTAGTATATTTTTGTGGGACCTGACAGCTCAGGGTGTCTCGTGGGCTGGGGGGAATGCTGCGTGTGAGGTGGGGGATGCTGGTCTGTAGCACGAGCCCGAGGTGTGGGACTGAATCACAATGAGTGACGGCTCAATGATAATCACGGCACGACAGAAGAGAGGGAGGGGAGGGAGGAGAAGAGAGAGAGGAGAGGGAGGGAGAGAGGAGAAGAGAAAGAGGAGAAGGAGGGAGAGAGGAGAAGAGAGAGAGAAGAGGGAGGGAGAGAGGAGAAGAGAGAGAGGAGAGGGAGGGAGAGAGGAGAAGAGAGAGAGGAGAGGGAGGGAGAGAGGAGAAGAGAGGAAGGGGAGGGAGGGAGGAGAAGAGAGGGAGGGCGAGAGGAGAAGAGAGAGAAGAGAGGGAGGGAGAGAGGAGAAGAGAGAGAGGAGAGGGAGGGAGAGAGGAGAAGAGAGGAAGGGGAGGGAGGGAGGAGAAGAGAGGAAGGGGAGGGAGGAGAAGAGAGAGAGGAGAAGAGAGGGAGGGGTATAGAGCGAGCAGCTGCTGCCAAGCCTAGCCCAGCCCAGCCCAGCCTCCACGCACCCTCGCTCTCTCTCTCTTTCTCTCTCTCAAGCACACACACGCTCACTGGTAGTGGTGGTGGAGGAGAGATCCACGGGACAACAAAGAAGGTCTGCGCTGTTCTGCTTAAACTGCGGTTTCTGATCGCCATCAGGGAAGAGGAAAAAGGTCCTGAGTCTACACTACACTGGCTACTGTTTACTGAAACCCATTCTTCAGTTCTCTGGGGGGGGGGGGGGGAATACACGCAGCAAGACTGGAGGTGACAGAATCCTTAGTGTACCTCTTAGGTAAGCAAACTATGGAAAACTATTCTTTACTGTAGGGACATAAGCAAAAGTCAGTGCGCGTCAATCCATCTCTCTGTTTCAATTCAAGGGCTTTATTGGCATGGTAAACATATGTTAACATTGCTAAAGCAAGTGTTTCTCTGTCTCTCTTTTCTATGTGGCTATTATTGGAAATATGTCATTCACAGCCCTGTCTCTGTTTGTGGAAAATCATTGTTTATTTATTGATATGACTGATGCTGATCAGATCGATCGATACCGTGGAAAGTGTTCTACATGCATGTATTGACCTATTTTGAAACCCCTTTATATTGTCAGTTGGATACAAAAACACAAGCAAACAGATTTTTTCAGATAAGAAATTCAGTTTGTCATTGAATCTTTTCACATTTTTCTGCATTTGTTTGAATTGTAATCGAGGAGAACATGTCGGTGTAAGCAATGGGCTAGTTAGTGTGTTACTCAGCAAAAAATACGTTCTGTAACTTTAACACTGTGGGTGTTCAATTTCACACTTTACAGGTGTTTATAGGAGAACCACCAAAAATGTGTTGAATTTACACTTTTTAAAGTGTTGCCCTTTTGACACCGGGGCTTTCCAACACCAGCGGCATTAACACCGGGGCTTTCCAACACCAGCGGCATTAACACCGGGGCTTTCCAACACCAGCGGCATTAACACCGGGGCTTTCCAACACCAGCGGCATTAACACCGGGGCTTTCCAACACCAGCGGCATTAACACCGGGGCTTTCCAACACCAGCGGCATTAACACCGGGGCTTTCCAACACCAGCGGCATTAACATGCAAGACTAACTCATTGTTGAAGTTGCACTGTTATGGGGTTCACTAATGCCTTGTATTAAACACTTCAGAATTACGTGTTTACAATAGGTCAGTGTTAAATGTACACTGTTATGGTGTTCCCCGAGTCCTTCACAGCAAATTCTCCAGTGTTAAATCAACACTGATAGTGTTACATTTAACACCGGTCCAGTGTTTATACAGTTCCACACTTTTCAGTTTTAAATGAATACGCCTCTTAGTGTAAAGCCTTTTTTTTGTTGCATATTTCCCACAGTGCCTTGCCCTTTGAGTGAATTCTAAGCTAATATATTATCATTCAAATTAAATTCTTTAGCACATACAACACATAATTCATAAGGCCTTATTTAGAGGGCCTAGTTTGACCCTAATACAGTGGCCTGAAACTCATGGTTTACATGCAAAATAAGGCCTGCAAGTCACAGTATGCTGTCATTCCTATTGGAATCCAGCCAGAGTCGGGATATCCAACATTTAGATTTTTTTTAATGACCTACATTCAGATTGACTGCTGGGTTGGGAAGACTAAAACATGAGACTAGGCATCTTAACTGGAACAAACATTTCAGATATGACAGATTGGATTAGTTTAGAATTGTATTTATATTTAATTAGCATAAATGTAATTAATCAGAGCATTCGGGAAAGTATTCTGACCCTTTCAAATTTCGTTACGTTACAGCCTTATTCTAAAATGGATTAAATTAAATGTTTTCCTCATCAATCTACACACACTACCCCATAATGACATCACAATACCCCATAATGACATCACAATACCCCATAATGACGTCACAATACCCCATAATGACATCACAATACCCCATAATGACATCACAGTACCCCATAATGACATCACAATACCCCATAATGACATCACAATACCCCATAATGACATCACAGTACCCCATAATGACATCACAATACTCCATAATGACATCACAATACCCCATAATGACATCACAATACCCCATAATGACATCACAATACCCCATAATGACATCACAATACCCCATAATGACATCACAATACCCCATAATGACAAAGCGAAAAACAGTTTTTTAAAAATGTTTGCAAAAACCCCCAGAAATACCAGATTTACATAAGTATTCAGACACTTTGCTATGAGACTCGAAATTGAGCTCAGGTGCATCCTGTTTCCATTGATCATCCTTGAAATATACCTACAACTTGATTGGAGTCCACCTGTGGTAAATTCAATTGATTGGACTTGATTTGGAAAGGCACGCACCTGTCTATATACAGTAAGGTCTCACAGTTGACCGGGCATGTCAGAGCAAAAACCAAGCCATGAGGTCAAAGGAATTTTCCCCAGAGCACCGAGACAGGATTGTGTCGAGGCACAGATCTGGGGATGGGTACCAAAAACAAATCTGCAGCATTGAAGATCCCCAAGAACACAGTGGCCTCCGTCATTCTTAAATGGAAGAAATCACCAAGAGTCTTCCTAGAGCTAGCCGTCCGGCCAAACTGAGCAATCGATGGAGAAGGGCCATGGTCAGGGAGGTGACCAAGAACCTGATGGTCGCTCTGACAGAGCTCCAGAGTTTCTATGTGGTGATGGGAGAACTTTCCAGAAAGACTACCATCTCTGCTGTGCTTCGCCAATCAGGCCTTTATGGTAGAGTGGCCAGACGGAAGCCACTCCTCAAAAAAAGGCACATGACAGCCTGCTTGGAGTTTGCCAAAAGGCACCTAAAAGACTCTCAGACCATGAAAAACAAGATTCTCTGGTCTGATGAAACCAAGATTGAACTCTTTGGCCTGAATGCCAAGTGCCACATCTGGAGGAAGCCAGACACTGCTCATCACCTGGCCAATACCATCCCTATGGTGAAGCATGGTGGTGGCAGCACCATGCTGTGGGGATATTTTTCAATGGTAGGGACTGGGAGACTAGTCAGGATCGAGGGAAAGATGAATGGAGCAAAGTACAGAGAGCTCCTTGATGAAAACCTGGTCCAGAGCACTCAGGAACTCAGGCTGGGGCAAAGGTTCACCTTCCAACAGGACAACAACCCTAAGCACACAGACAAGACAACACAGGAGTGGCTTCGGGACAAGTATCTGAAGCCCGGACTTGAACCTGATCGAACATCTCTGGGTAGACCTGAAAATAGCTGTGCAGAAACGCTCCCCATCCAAACTGACAGAGCTTGAGAGGATCTGCAGAGAAGAATGGGAGAAACTCCCTAAATACAGGTGTGCCAAGGTTGTAGCGTCATACCCCAGAAGACTCGAGGCTGTAATCGTTGCCAATAACAAAGTACTGAGTAAAGGGTGCGAATACTTATGTCAATGTTATGTTTCTGTTTTTTGTCCCCTCCTCAAAAAAACAAGTGTTTTTGCTTTGCCATTATGGAGTATTGTGCCTAGATTTAAGAGAGAAAAACAACTATTTAATCCATTTTTAGAATAAGCTGTAAATTACATTTTTTGGGGGAAAAAGTGAAGGGGTCTGAATACTTTCCGAATGCACTGTTAATATGCAAAAACATAGAGATTGAAACAAACAATTCCAAAAATCTACCTTACGTATCTCCCTGGCTCCCGAGTGGCGCAGCGGTCTAAGGCACTGCATCTCAGTGCTAGAGTTATCACTACAGACACCCTGGTTCAAATCCAGGCTGTATCACAACCGGCCGTGATTGGGAGTCCCATAGGAATTTTAAAAAATAAATAAAAATTAAATAGAGCATGCTGGGAAATATGAAAATAATGGGTGTGGTTTTTGTTTAACACCAGTTCTTAACAACAACACTGGAGCAGTTTTACACCAACGAGTGTTAATGTAATACTTACAGAGTTAATTTAACACCTGAATCAACACTAGAAATGTCTTGTTGAACAATCAACGCTAGTTAACACTGGTTAACACTGGCCATTTTGACACCCTGATTGAACAACAGTTATTTTTTTTAACATGATAGCTTAAAAAGCAACACACGCTGGCATTTTATTCCGTTCATAGGTTACACAAAGTAACACTACATCAACACCACAACTGCTTAAACCAGGATATGAAGACTGACGATTTAGCTGTGTTTGAATCTCGGGACATCGTGTGCGTTGGCCTCTCTGTGTGTGCGCATCTTTTATATATACACTGCTCAAAAAAATAAAGGGAACACTAAAATAACACATCCTAGATCTGAATGAATGAAATACTCTTATTAAATACTTTTTTCTTTACATAGTTGAATGTGCTGACAACAAAATCACACAAAAAATTATCAATGGAAATCAAATTTATCAACCCACGGAGGTCTGGATTTGGAGTCACACTCAAAATTAAAGTGGAAAACCACACTACAGGCTGATCCAACTTTGATGTAATGTCCTTAAAACAAGTCAAAATGAGGCTCAGT
>NC_092175.1:40521970-40539470 GCF_045791955.1 Oncorhynchus clarkii lewisi | reverse complement strand
CAGAGGAGGAAGATGCTGTGGTATCTCTCAGAGAGAGGAGAAAGATGCTTTGGTTTCTCTCAGAGAGAGTAAGAATATGCTGTGGTATCTCTCAGAGAGAGAGAGAAGAGGAAGATGCTGTGGTATCTCTCATAGAGAGAGAGAGAGAGGAGGAAGATGCTGAGAGAGTGATATGATTTATATTTATATATGATTTAGTGATAGCTTTGTTGTGCTAAGTCTCTGTGTCCTTTATAGACAGTCAGACACACTGGTAAACCAGGTAAACATACCCGATAGAGAGAAATACATGGAGAGAGAGAGAATTCCAAAACAAACTCCTATATCTATTGGCTGAAAAACTACAGTGTGCCATCACAGCAGCAACATTTGTTGCCATAATATGACATTTGAAATGTGTCTATTCCTTTAAAACTTGAGTGTAATGTTTACTGTTATTTTTTGATAGATCATTTATCTATTTCACTTGCTTTAGCAATGTAAACATATATATGCAGGAGCTACAGAATACAGTATCTTCAGTAGCTATATCTTTAGTAGCTATATCTGCACTAGCTATATCTGTAGTCGCTACAATATATCTGCAGTAGCTATATCTGCAGTAGCTATATCTGTAGTAGCTATATCTGTAGTAACTATATCTGTAGTAACTATATCTTTAGTAACTATATCTGTAGTAGCTACAGTATATCTGTAGTTGCTACAGTATGTCTGCAGTAGCTATATCTGTAGTAGCTAAATCTGCAGTAGCTATATCTGCAGTAACTACAGTATATCTGCAGTAGCTATATCTGTAGTAGCTAAATCTGCAGTAGCTATATCTGTAGTAGCTAAATCTGCAGTAGCTATATCTATAGTAGCTAAATCTGCAGTAGCTATATCTGCATTAGCTATATTTGCA
Organism: Oncorhynchus clarkii lewisi; assembly: GCF_045791955.1. Taxonomy (NCBI): domain Eukaryota; kingdom Metazoa; phylum Chordata; class Actinopteri; order Salmoniformes; family Salmonidae; genus Oncorhynchus; species Oncorhynchus clarkii. The sequence goes on along the minus strand of NC_092175.1, from coordinate 40,538,569 downwards.
GTAGCTACAGTATATCTGCAGTAGCTATATCTGCAGTAGCTACAGTATATCTGCAGTAGCTATATCTGTAGTAGCTAAATCTGCAGTAGCTATATCTGTAGTAGCTAAATCTGCAGTAGCTATATCTATAGTAGCTAAATCTGCAGTAGCTATATCTGCATTAGCTATATATGCAGTAGCTAAAGTATATCTGCAGTAGCTACAGTATATCTGCAGTCGCTACAGTATATCTGCATTAGCTATATATGCAGTAGCTACAGTATATCTGCAGTTGCTACAGTATGTCTGCAGTAGCTATATCTGTAGTAGCTAAATCTGCAGTAGCTATATCTGTAGTAGCTAAATCTGCAGTAGCTATATCTGCAGTAGCTACAGTATATCTGTAGTAACTATATCCGTAGTAACTATATCTGTAGTAACTATATCTATAGTATCTACAGTATATCTGTAGTAACTATATCTGTAGTAGCTATATCTCCAGTAACTATATCTGTAGTAACTATATATGTAGTAACTATATCTGTAGTAAATGTATCTGTAGTAAATACATCTGTAGTAGCTACAGTATCTGTAGTAACTATATCAGCAGTATCTATATCTGTAGTAGCTACAGTATATCTGTAGTAACTATATCAGCAGTAACTATATCTGTAGTAGCTACAGTATCTGTAGTAACTATATCAGCAGTAACTATATCTGCAGTAAATATATCTGTAGTAACTATATCTGTAGTAACTATATCTATAGTAGCTACAGTATATCTATAGTAACTATATCTGTAGTAGAGATATCTGCAGTAGCTACATCTGTAGTAACTATATCTATAGTAACCATATCTGTAGTAACTATATCTATAGTAACCATATCTATAGTAACTATATCTGTAGTAACTATATCTGTAGTAACTATATCTGTAGTAACTATATCTGTAGTAAATATATCTGTAGTAACTATATCTGTAGTAACTATATCTGTAGTAAATATATCTGTAGTAACTATATCTGTAGTAACTATATCTGTAGTAACTATATCTGTAGTAACTGTATCTATAGTAACTATATCTGTAGTAACTATATCTGTAGTAACTATATCTGTAGTAAATATATCTGTAGTACATATATCTGTAGTAACTATATCTGTAGTAACTATATCTGTAGTAAATATATCTGTAGTAACTGTATCTATAGTAACTATATCTGTAGTAACTATATCTGTAGTAACTATATCTATAGTAACTATATCTGTAGTAACTATATCTGTAGTAACTATATCTGTAGTAAATATATCTGTAGTACATATATCTGTAGTAACTATATCTGTAGTAAATATATCTGTAGTAACTGTATCTATAGTAACTATATCTGCGGTAGCTACAGTATATCTGCAGTAGCTATATCTGTAGTAACTATATCTGTAGTAACTATATCTACAGTAACTATATCTGTAGTAGCTACATTATATCTATATTAACTATATCTGTAGTAGCTATATCTGTAGTAACTATATCTGTAGTAACTATATCTGTAGTAACTATATCTATAGTAACTATATCTGTAGTAACTATATCTGTAGTAAATATATCTGCAGTAACTATATCTGTAGTAAATTTATCTGTAGTAAATATATCTGTAGTAGCTACAGTATCTGTAGTAATTATATCTGTAGTAACTATATCTGTAGTAACTATATCTGTAGTAACTATATCTATAGTAACCATATCTGTAGTAACTATATCTGTAGTAACTATATCTGTAGTAACCATATCTATAGTAACCATATCTATAGTAACCATATCTATAGTAACCATATCTGTAGTAACTATATCTATAGTAGCTACAGTATATCTATAGTAACTATATCTGTAGTAGAGATATCTGCAGTAGCTACATCTGTAGTAACTATATCTATAGTAACCATATCTGTAGTAACTATATCTATAGTAACCATATCTGTAGTAACTATATCTGTAGTAACTATATCTGTAGTAACTATATCTGTAGTAACTATATCTGTAGTAACTATATCTGTAGTAACTATATCTGTAGTAAATATATCTGTAGTACATATATCTGTAGTAACTATATCTGTAGTAAATATATCTGTAGTAACTATATCTATAGTAACTATATCTGTAGTAACTATATCTGTAGTAACTATATCTGTAGTAAATATATCTGTAGTACATATATCTGTAGTAACTATATCTGTAGTAAATATATCTGTAGTAACTGTATCTATAGTAACTATATCTGCGGTAGCTACAGTATATCTGCAGTAGCTATATCTGTAGTAACTATATCTGTTGTAAATATATCTGTAGTAACTATATCTGTAGTAGCTACAGTATATCTGTAGTAACTATATCTATAGTAACTATATCTGTAGTAGCTACATTATATCTATAGTAACTATATCTGTAGTAGCTATATCTGTAGTAACTATATCTGTAGTAACTATATCTGTAGTAGCTATATCTGTAGTAACTATATCTGTAGTAACTATATCTGTAGTAACTATATCTGTAGTAGCTATATCTGTAGTAACTATATCTGTAGTAGCTATATCTGTAGTAACTATATCTGTAGTAGCTATATCTGTAGTAACTATATCTGTAGTAACTATATCAGCAGTAACTATATCTGTAGTAACTATATCCGTAGTAGCTATATCTGTAGTAACTATATCTGTAGTAACTATATCAGCAGTAACTATATCTGTAGTAACTATATCCGTAGTAACTATATCTGTAGTAACTATATCTGTAGTAACTATATCAGCAGTAACTATATCTGTAGTAACTATATCTGTAGTAACTATATCAGCAGTAACTATATCTGTAGTAACTATATCAGCAGTAACTATATCTGTAGTAACTATATCCGTAGTAACTATATCTGTAGTAACTATATCTGTAGTAACTATATCAGCAGTAACTATATCTGTAGTAACTATATCCGTAGTAACTATATCAGCAGTAACTATATCTGTAGTAACTATATCAGCAGTAACTATATCTGTAGTAACTATATCAGCAGTAACTATATCTGTAGTAACTATATCAGCAGTAACTATATCTGTAGTAACTATATCCGTAGTAACTATATCAGCAGTAACTATATCTGTAGTAACTATATCAGCAGTAACTATATCCGTAGTAACTATATCTGTAGTAACTATATCTGTAGTAACTATATCAGCAGTAACTATATCTGTAGTAACTATATCTGTAGTAACTATATCTGTAGTAACTATATCTGTAGTAAATATATATGTAGTTAATATATCTGTAGTAAATATATATGTAGTAAGTATATCTGCAGTAACTATATCTGTAGTAAATATATATGTAGTTAATATATCTGTAGTAAATATATATGTAGTAAGTATATCTGCAGTAACTATATCTGTAGTAACTATATCTGTAGTAACTATATCTGTAGTAACTATATCTGTAGTAACTATATCTGTAGTAAATATATATGTAGTTAATATATCTGTAGTAAATATATATGTAGTAAGTATATCTGCAGTAACTATATCTGCAGTAAATCTATCTATCTACCTCTCTCTCTCTCTCTCTCACACACACACACACACACACACACACACACACACACACACACACACACACACACACACACACACACACACACACACAAACACACACACACACACAGCGTCTTGTCTTCTCTCATGTTTAGTGCAGACTGGTAAACATAGAAGGGGATTGAAGTAAAAAGAAGGTTCTGGAATGACCGAATGGCGATAGCTCTTAATCGCCCTGACCATGCTGTCTGTTTCACAAGTCATTGTGGTTGAGCCAGATCAGATACTCTCTCTCTCCCTGATCTCCTCTCTCTTTCTGCCAGTAAGGAGTGTGTGTACTACTGTGATGTTTGTGCGTGTATGTGGGTGCGTGAGCATTGGTGTGTATGAGTGTGTGTGTGTGTGTGTGTGTGTGTGTGTGTGTGTGTATGTGTGTGTGATGGGCTGATGTGTGTGCGTGGTGTGTGTGGGTATATGTGCGTGCGTGAGCGTTGGTGTGTGTGTGTGTGTGTATGTGCGTGCGTGAGCGTTGGTGTGTGTGTGTGTGTATGTGCATGCGTGAGCGTTGGTGTGTGTGTGTGTGTGTGTGTGTGATGGGGTTGTGACAGGGTTGGGTGGTTCCCTGCTGTGTGACACTGTGTCACCTTTCCATCTCTCACACCATGCTCTTTATCTGCCTCTCCTCAGCTCTTTCTCCCCTCCATTACTGCCTTCACAAAGTATTCATACCCCTCAACCTATTCCACATTTTGTTGTGTTACAACGTGAATTCAAAATGGATTAAATTGTTATTTCTTTGATCACCCATGTACACACAATACCTCATAATGACATCACAATACCCCATAATGACATCACAATACCCCATAATGACAAAGTGAAATCATGCTTTTCAAGGTTTTTTGCATATTTATTGAAATTGAAATACAGAAAGATCTCATAATTTTGTAGATGTGCTGTTGGCAGTGATGACATATGTGAGTCTTTCTGGGTAAGTCCCTAAGAGCTTTCCACACCTTATGCAACCATTGCCCATTCATTAAAAAGTATATATTCTTCAAGCTCTGTCTTATTGGTTGTTGATCATTGCTAGACAATCATTTTCAGGTCTCGCCATAGATTTTCAAGTAGATTTAAGTCTAAACTTTAACTCGACCACTCAGGAACATTCACTGTCTTCTTGGTAAGCAACTCCGGTGTAGATTTGGCCTTATGTTTTAGGTTATTGTTCTGCTGAAAGGTGAATTCATCGCCCAGAGTCTGGTGGAAAGCAGACTGAACCAGGTTTTTCTGAACCTGGATTTTGCCTGTGCTTATCTCCATTCTATTTATGTTTTTATCCTGAAAATCTCACCAGTCCTTAACGATTACAAGCAGAAGAAGAATACCCATAACATGATGCAGCCGCTACTATGCTTGAAAATATGAAGAGTGGTACTCAGTGATGTGCTGTATTTAATTTGCCCCAAACATAACACTTTGTATTCAGGACAAAAAGTACATTTTTGCAGTATTACTTTGGTGCCTTGTTGCAAGCAGAATGCATGTTTTGGAATATTTTTATTCCGTACATTCTTCCTTATTTTCACTATACTTTCTGAAGGCACTGTACATCTTTTTCAAATGTTGATATTTGGTTGCATTGACAACCAAACACTTGAATATCCAGATTTTTTACAAAATAATTATTAATATGTTGGATTCCCGTCTCCATCTCAACCAAAAATCTTAAATTAAAGAATATAACTTAATCTAATCTAAACGTGAAATGCACTTTAAAAAAAAGTTTGATTTAATTCAGTTCTATTGTTAAACTTGGATTGTTTTTATTAGGATGGAGACGTCAATCAAAAATATTCACGATTAACTTGAAGATTACATTTGAAATCAACCAAATGAACATGTATTGTCTATTTTTTTGTGTTGAACTCTGGGTTGACTTGAAACAATAGCTGTTAAACTCTGTTGAATCTATTCTTTGGAATGAATTCAATAGAGACAGTGAATATATTTAGTTATTAAAGCGATCTCTCAATAATCATTCTCACAGATAGCACATCGCTGGTAGTCAGTGACAAATATCAAAACTAAGCTAGCTAGGCTTCGTTAACCTGGATGGAAGACCAAATGGATAGCTGTAGATACATCAACTCTCCAGTAGGATGGGCTGTAGATAGATCAACTCTCCAGTAGGAGGTGCTGTAATGTAGATAGATCAACTCTCCAGTAGGAGGTGCTGTATATAGATCAACTCTCCAGTAGGAGGTGCTGTCAAGCCTATAGTTTCTTTCTGATAGTGATAATAACATTGAAGATTTGACATTGTTTCAAAGGCACAAGGTTTGTCTATGTAAAAAAAAATGTCTTAGAATGATGATAAAATCATGTGATTGAAATTCCACCTCAAAACAACACTTTTTTTTTCAAATCCAATGTAATTTCCACGTAGATTCCACGTCACAGTACTTTGACAAATTACATTGAAACAACGTTGATTCAACCAGTTTGTGCCCAGTGACCTAGCACCCTATTCCCCATATAGTGCACTACTTTAGACCCGGATCTTATGGGCCCTGGTAGGGAATAGGGAACAGGGAATAGGGAATAGGGAACAGGGAACAGGGAACAGGGAACAGGGAACAGGGAATAGGGAACAGGGAATAGGGAACAGGGAATAGGGAACAGGGAATAGGGAACAGGGAATAGGGAACAGGGAATAGGGAACAGGGAACAGGGAACAGGGAACAGGGAACAGGGAACAGGGAATAGGGAACAGGGAACAGGGAATAGGGAACAGGGAATAGGGAATAGGGAACAGGGAACAGGGTGTCATTTCAGACAGTGTATGGATGCTGTTCTCTCCCAGTTCACCCTCAGTCACAGTCACAGGAGGTAAGACTATTATGGGTTATATATAGACCAGCCGCCATTGATTGGGCCCGTAGGCATGGTAACAGGCTGCCAGATGGGCTGGTATGGGTCGGGCTCGGAACCAGCTCAGTCAGTGCACTAAGAGCGTGTGTGTGTGTCTATATGTGTGTGTGTGTTTATATGTGTGTGTGTGATGTCTCCGTTATGCAATTATGAATTGAGTGAACAAGAGGGAAAAAGGGGGGATGAGCTAGGAAGAGAGGAGAGATGGAGGGGAGAGGAAAACTGAAAGAGAAGAGAAAATGAAGGCAGTGCTTGCGTGAGGGGAGGTAGAGAAAGAGAGACAGGTAGAGATGAAGGGTGTCAGGGGGAAATTACGGCAGAGTGTCCCCCCCCCTCCCCCGAGCACGCCATCTTCATGTTTAAGTGGCTGTATCGCATTAGTGAAAACCAAGACTGTTCCCAGGGCAGAACTGCTAGTTTTAACTAGCAGAAATACCTTTTCGTAGTAGGTTAGGAGAACTTAAGCAGCAGGTTAGGATAAATAAAGTGGCAGGTTAGGAGAATAAGGGTAAGGTTATGAAAAGGGTTAGGGTTAGCTAAAATGCTACAATTGTCCCCGACTGGAACACTACAACTAGGTCTACTCTGGGAACAGTGTTGGTTTGCACTAGTACGATGCTGCGCTTGTGTGACACTTGATATTCTGGATTTGTCTATGTGATTAAAACGTGGGTCAAACAGGAAATAAAAGTATTATCAGAGTTTTTCAGGGTCGAAAGATAATGTCTACTGGCGTCCTAGCTAGCTAGCTACCGGCGTCACCCCCTCCTCCCGCCTGCTGTGTACCGGAGTCTAGCACACAGTCCTTTGCTCCCGCCTGCAGAAAACTTGCCCTCACCGTTGTTAACAGAACTGCGGGAAAGCAGTGACCGACAGGCGGAGGTGAAGGACACACTGTCACCGGTGTCCTAGCCAGCTAGCTACCGGTGTTCTAGCCAGCTAGCTACCGGTGTCTTAGCCAGTTAGTTACCGGTGTCTTAGCCAGTTAGTTACCGGTGTCTTAGCCAGTTAGTTACCGGTGTCTTAGCCAGCTAGCTACCGGTGTTCTAGCCAGCTAGCTACCGGTGTCTTAGCCAGCTAGCTACCGGTGTCTTAGCCAGCTAGCTACCGGTGTCTTAGCCAGCTAGCAACTGGTGTTTTAGCCAGCTAGATACCGGTGTCTTAGTCAGCTTGCTACCGGTGTCTTAGCCAGCTAGCATCTGGTGTTTTAGCCAGCTAGCAACTGGTGTTTTAGCCAGCTAGATACCGGTGTCTTAGCCAGCAAGATACACAATTACACCCTTCTCCGAAAGGTGGGTAAATTGTTCCACAAAATCAAAAACAATTCTGGAACATTTATGTGTGTTTACCCTGCGCTACACCAGTGAGTGGTGGTAACCCTTTAACCTAGAGAACTAGAGCCTAGTATGTGTCCCCGTGGTAGTGAATAGGTGAAAGGTTGCAGTTTGTAAACTAAAGGTAATCCCATGGTGGATTCACAATCCCCCTTTAAATGAGGCTAATCCAGACTCAATTTGCCAGTAATGAGAGAGTGAGATGGAGAGAGAGAAAGAGGGAGAGAGGGAAGGAGAGAGGGAGAGAGAGAGACAGGGAGAGAGGGAGAGAGAGAGACAGGGAGAGAGGGAGAGAGGGAGAGTGAGAGACAGGGAGAGAGGGAGGGGGAAGGAGAGAGAGAGGGAGAGGGGGAAGGAAAGAGAGAGAGGGAGAGAGGGAAGGAAAGAGAGAGAGGGAGAGGGAAGGAGAGAGAGGGAGTGAGAGAAGGAGAGAGGGAGAGGGGGAATGAGAGGGAGAGGGAAGGAAAGAGAGAAGGAGAGAAGGAGAGAGGGAGAGGGGGAATGAGAGGGAGAGGGGGAATGAGAGGGAGAGGGAAGGAGAGAGGGAGTGAGAGAAGGAGAGAGGGAGAGGGGGAATGAGAGGGAGAGGGAAGGAAAGAGAGAAGGAGAGAAGGAGAGAGGGAGAGGGAAGGAAAGAGAGAGGTAGATGGAGTGAGAGAGAGAGAGAGAGAGAGAGAAAAGTGTGCATGATAACCTAACCCTGGGCATTATTTCCAAAACATCAGTTAGTTTCCAGCTAAATACTCTCTGGAAGTTTCATATGAACTAGAGCACTATGTCTACATCCCAAATGGCATCCTATGCCCTATATAGTGCACTGCTTTTCACCAGAGCCCTCTATAGGATGTGTTATTAAGCTTAGTGTGTGTTTGTCACAGAGGACTGATGCTAGTCTGTTAGAAGTAGGTTTCTGGGCCAGCTAGGAGAGATGATGCTGCTGATGATTCTCTGTAGACCCTGACAGACCTACAGCATAGCACCACTTCTCTATGTCGCAGTAAAGAGAAACGTCGGAGTAACTTTAGACTCCTCATAATGAGGTTGGAGACAGTGGGCCACGGCCTATAAGTTCACCATCTACATCATATCTCGATCCCTCATTCTCATGTTCTACATATGACATCATATCTCGATCCCTCAATTCTCATGTTCTACATATGACATCATATCTCATTCTCTCATTCTCATGTTCTACATATGACATCATATCTCATTCTCGCATTCTCATTCTCATGTTCTACATATGACATCATATCTCATTCTCTCATTCTCATGTTCTACATATGACATCATATCTCATTCTCGCATTCTCATTCTCATGTTCTACATATGACATCATATCTCATTCTCTCATTCTCATGTTCTACATATGACATCATATCTCATTCTCTCATTCTCATGTTCTACATATGACATCATATCTCAATCCCTCATTCTCATGTTCTACATATGACATCATATCTCAATCCCTCATTCTCATGTTCTACATATGACATCATATCTTAATCCCTCATTCTCATGTTCTACATGTGACATCATATCTCATTCTCATCTTCTACATATGACATCATATCTCAGTCCCTCATTCTCATGTTCTCTTTGTCGACTCAATGATCATCCTCAGTACAGAAAAATTCAGTTCAGTTCTGCTCTGTTCTGCTCTGTTTAGTTCTGTTCAGTTCTGCTCAGTTCAGTTCAGTTCAGTTCTGCTCTGTTCAGTTCAGTTCTGCTCTGTTCAGTTCTGCTCTGTTCAGTTCTGTTCAGTTATGTTCTGCTCTGTTCAGTTTTGCACTGTTCAGTTCTGCTTTGTTCAGTTCTGCTCTGTTCAGTTCTGTTCAGTTCTGCTCTCTTTAGTTCTGTTCAGTTCTGCTCAGTTCAGTTCAGTTCTTTTCTGCTCTGTTCAGTTCAATTATGTTCTGCTCCGTTCAGTTCTGTCCAGCTCTGTTCAGTTCTTCTCTGTTCAGTTCTGTTTAGTTCAGTTCTGTTCTGTTTAGTTCAATTCAGTTCTGTTCCATTCAGTTCTGTCCTGCTCTGTTCAGTTCTGTGTAGTTCAGTTCAATTCAGTTCTGTTCCGTTCAGTTCTGTCCTGCTCTGTTCAGTTCTGCTCTGTTCAGTTCTGTTCTGCTCTGTTCAGTTCTTCTCTGTTCAGGTCTGTTTTGTTCAGTTCAGTTCTGTTTTCTTCAGTTCGGTTCTGTTAAGTTCTGTTCAGTTCCATTCAGTTCAGTTTTGTTTTATTCAGTTCGGTTCAGTTTTGTTCAGTTCAGTTCCGTTCTGTTTTGTTCAGTTTGGTTCCGTTTTGTGGGCCATGGCCTACATCTACATGTCTCGTGTTCTGTTGATTTACTGGAGATTTACAATGCAAATGAGTTCAGTTATATCCTCTTCAGTGTATTCCAGTTCGGGTCTGTTCAATTTAGTTCAGGCATTCCATATCGATTCTATGCCTTTCACTACACTAGAGAGAGAGAGAGAGAGAGACCTGTTTGAAATATGTAATGTGATCTTTGTGTCCGTCGGTGTTTAAGCACTGTGGGGCTGTGTGGGGCTGTGGAAATATGGGGCTGTGGGGGGCTGTGTGGGGCTGTGGGAATATGGGGCTGTGGGAATATGGGGCTGTGGGGCTGTGTGGGGCTATGGGGCTGTGTGGGGCTGTGTGGGGCTGTGTAGCTGTGTGGGGCTATGGGGCTGTGTGGGGCTGTGGGGGGCTGTGTGGGGCTATGGGAATATGGGGCTGTGGGGCTGTGTGGGGCTGTGGGAATATGGGGCTGTGGGAATATGGGGCTGTGGGGCTGTGGGAATATGGGGCTGTGTGGGGCTGTGGGGCTATGGGGCTGTGTGGGGCTGTGGGGCTGTGTGAATATGGGGCTGTGGGGCTATGGGGCTGTGTGGCTGTGGGAATATGGGGCTGTGGGGCTGTGGGAATATGGGGCTGTGGGGCTGTGGGGCTGTGGATTTCAGTATCATCCAATACCTCCTCTCACTGCTTCTGATGCATTCAATACTGAACCAAAATATCAACTCAACAAGTGTTGGTCCCATGTTTCATGAGCTGAAATATAAGAGCCTGGACATTTTCCATACGCACAAAAAGCTTATTCCTCTCAAATTTTGTGCACACATTTTCACCTGACAGGTGTGGCATATCAAGAAGCTGATTAAACAGCATGATCATTACACAGGTGCACCTTGTGCTGGGGACAATGAAAGGCCATTCTAAAATGTGCAGTTTTGTCAGACAACACAATACTACAGATGTCTCAAGTTTTGAGGGAGCGTGCAATTGGCATGCTGACTGCAGGAATGTCCACCAGAGCTGTTGCCAGAGAATTGAATGTTAATTTCTCTACCATAAGCCGCTTGCAACGTCGTTTTAGAGAATTTGTCAGTATGTCCAACCGGCCTCTCAACCACAGACCACGTGTAACCACGCCAGCCCAGGACCTCCACATCCGGCTTCTTCACCTGTGGGATCATCTGAGACCTCCACCTGGACAGACTGTCAGAAACTGTCTCAGGGAAGCTCATCTGCTCGTTGTCCTCACCAGGGTCTTGACTTGACTGCAGTTTGGCGTCGTAACCGACTTCAGAGGCCAAATGCTCACCCTCGATGGCCACTGACACGCTGGGAGAAGTGTGCTCTTTACATAATCCTGGTGTCAATTATACGAGGCAGATGGAAGACAGCTTGTATGGCGTTGTGTGGGTGAGCAATTTGCTGATCTCAACGCTGTGAACAGAGTGCCCCATGGTGGCGGTGGGGTTGTGGTATGTCTTGGCATAAGCTACGGACAACAAACACAATTGCATTTTGTTGATGGCAATTTGAAAACACAGAGGCACTGTGATGAGATCCTGGAGTCCCATTGTCGTGCCATTCATCCACCTCCATCACCTCATGTTTCAGCATGTCTCAAGGATCTGTACACAATTCCTGGAAGCTGAAAATGTCCCAGTTCTCCCATGGTCTGCATACTCACCAGGCATGTCAGCTATTGAGCATGTTTGGGATGCTCTGGATAGACGTGTACAACAGCATGTTCCAGGTCCCGCCAATATCCAGCAACTTCGCACAGCCATTGAAGAAGAGAGGGACAACTTTCCACAGGCCACAATCAACAGCCTGATCAACTCTATGCTGCATGAGGCAATTGGTGATCACACCAGATACTGACTGGTTTTATGTATCTGGTGTGATACTGAAATGCGTATTCCCAGTCATGTGAAATCCAGAGGGCCTAATGAATGTATTTATTTGACTGATTTCCTCATATGAACTGTAACTCAGTAAAATGGTAGAAATTGTTGCGTGTTGCGTTTCTATTTTCATCCAGTGTAATTAATCTCCACTCTCATAGTATCTAGCTCAGGCTGTCTAGTGAGCAGACTGGCTCAGACAGAGAGGTACAGAAACATACATAAGTCATGATACACACACATACACGCACACACACACGCACGCACGCACGCATGCGGCAACACATACACACACACTGGCACTACTTATCCAGTTTCTATGACGATGTGTTCTAGTTGCCTAGGAACAGGCTGTGATGTCATACTGGATGTGTGGTTCTGATGTAGGGGAGATGGACGATAATTAAGTGGAATATCATTACCCCTCTAAGCTCTGTTTATACACACACACACACACACACACACACACACACACACACACACACACACACACACACACACACACACACACACACTGAAACACACTGAAACGCACACACACACTGAAACACACACACACACACACACACACACTGAAACACACACACACACACACACACACACACACACACACACACACACACACACACACACACACACACACACATCACATAGACACACACACACATCACACACATCACACACATCACCCACACACACACACACACATCACATACATATCCCACATACATTTCACACACACACACACTCACATCACAAACATCACACACACACAGCTGCTCGAACAGACTGTGCCCACGTAAACACATGCTGACATCCTAATACAGTCTATTACATGTCCTTATCCACTCAGTAGTGTTTCACTGCAGGCAGTTAGTTAGGAATCAGGGCTTCTTCAGATATTGTTTTGTCTGTTTGTTTGTCATTATGAAAGAGGTTATGTCCCCAGGAAGAGAAATGTTGTCCATCTACTGTAACTCACACACGGACTCAGAACAGTCCAGATGACAGATAGACAGACAGACTCGGTCCACTGTCCTGTTGGTCTGGTCTGGTCTCTGTCCTGTTGGTCTGGTCTCTGTCCTGTTGGTCTGCTCTCTGTCCTGTTGGTCTGCTCTCTGTCCTGTTGGTCTGGTCTCTGTCCTGTTGGTCTGTTCTGCTCTCTGTCCTGTTGGTCTGGTCTGGTCTCTGTCCTGTTGGTCTGCTCTCTGTCCTGTTGGTCTGGTCTGCTCTCTGTCCTGTTGGTCTGGTCTGCTCTCTGTCCTGTTGGTCTGGTCTCTGTCCTGTTGGTCTGGTCTCTGTCCTGTTGGTCTGGTCTCTGTCCTGTTGGTCTGGTCTCTGTCCTGTTGGTCTGCTCTCTGTCCTGTTGGTCTGGTCTCTGTCCTGTTGGTCTGGTCTCTGTCCTGTTGGTCTGGTCTCTGTCCTGTTGGTCTGGTCTGCTCTCTGTCCTGTTGGTCTGGTCTGCTCTCTGTCCTGTTGGTCTGGTCTCTGTCCTGTTGGTCTGGTCTGCTCTCTGTCCTGTTGGTCTGGTCTGCTCTCTGTCCTGTTGCTCTGGTCTATAATCTGGTCTATAAGGCGCAAGTACTATAATCTCTCTCTCTCTTTCTCTCTCTCTCCCTCTCTCTCTCTCTCTCTCTCTCTCTCTCTCTCTCTCTCTCTCTCAGCAAGACATTGTTTTTACGCCCATTTAGTCTTCATTTAATTATCACACTGTGTGCTTCTTCCCCCTCATCCCCCTCTCCTACTGTTGCAGCAGATGGCCTCTACTTTTCTCTCTCGCTCGCTCTCTCTCTCTTGGCATCTCTCCCTCTCTCAGCATTTTCAATCTCTCTGCAGACAAACCAATGTGTGTGTGTTTATTTGTGTGTGTGCTGGTTCTGCTCCAGCTCTGCAGATACAAGCAGACAACCAGCTCAGCTGGTCCCACTGCAGAGTTCTCTCTTAGAGAGAGTTTATGAGATTATTTGGAATTTTGTAATAGTGTGTAGTTTTTGTGGGCATTAGTATTGCTCCTTGGCCAGCAAAAATTATTTTGAATGTTTGTGTTTTCCCTTGTTAGTTTGTTTGTTTAGTGTTTGGTAGCAAAGTCTCGCTCTGGCATATTGAAAGCCAGTGTATGTTGGCAGCATACAGTCTGGACAACATCACAACCACAGTCTCTCTCTCTCTCTCTGTCTATCTCTCTCTCTCTCTCTCTCTCTCTCTCTCTCTCCTCTCTCTCTCTCCTCTCTCTCTCTCTCCTCTCTCTCTGTTTCTCTCTCTCTCTCTGTTTCTCTCTCTCTCTGTTTCTCTCTCTCTCTCTCTCTCTCTCTCTCTCTCTCTCTCTCTCTCTCTCACACACACACCTTCCTTTCACACTCCACCTCACACACACTCTCTCCAGTCCGCTCCTTGGGGGATTCGATCTTGCAACTTTTCGGATACTATTCCAACGCTCTAACCACTAGGCTACCTGCCTCCCCAAACATTCACGGTGTAGGTTGGAAAACGTATGTGAACCCCTAGGCTAATGACTTCTCCAAAAGCTAATTGAAGTTCCTAATTGAATGTTCCTGGATGTTCCACAGCGCTACTGGCAAAATATTCTGTGGACAGATGGAACTACAGTTGAGTTGTTTGGAAGGAACTCACAACGCTATGTGTGGAGAAAAAAAGGCACAGCACACCAACATCAAATCCTCACCCCAACTGTAAAGTCTGGTGGAGGGAGCATCATGGTTTGGGGCTGCTTTGCTGTGCCAAGTCCTGGACAGCTCGCTATTATCGACAGAAAAAGGAATTCCTAAATTTGTCAAGACATTTTGCAGGACAATGTTAGCCTATCTGTTTGCCAATTGAAGCTCAACAGAAGTTGTGTGATGCAACAGGACAACGACCCAAAACACAGAAGTAAATCAACAGAATGGCTTCAACAGAAGAAAATATGCCTTCTGGAGTGGCCCAGTCAGAGTCCTGACCTCAACCCGATTGAGATGCTGTGGCATGACCTCAAGAGAGCAGTTCACACCAGACATCCCAAGAATATTGCTGAACTGAAACAGTTTTTTTAAAGAGGAATGGTCCAAAATTCCTCCTGACCGTTGTCCAGGTCTGATCCGCAACATCAGAAAACGTTTGGTTGAGGATATTGCTGCCAAAGGAGGGTCAATCAGTTATTAAATTTACAACAACTCGTGCTTCTAACTTTAGAACTATTCCTCTTTACTTCTTTAATTCTCTGTCCCTGAAGTTATCTCTCTCTATTCCCCTCTCCTTCACCTCTCTCTGCCATATAAACTTTCTCTCCCAACTTCTCTGTCCTCCAAGATGCAAGCGTACCTTCACCCTTTTCACATTGCTCCTTCAATTACTGAACCATCTATTTTTTTTCCTCCTTCCCAGGTGCCACCCTCCATCCCTTTAACCATCGCTCCTCCCCTTTTATCCATCCCTCAATCCTTTAACTATCTCTCCATCCCTTTAAAGCTTCTTTGGGATCGGTGTCCCTACCAAGGGACGGTTGAGCTAACGTAGGCTAATGCGATTAGCATGAGGTTGTAAATAACAAGAGCATTTCCCAGGACATAGATATATCTGATATTGGCAGAAAACTTAAATTCGTGTTAATCTAACTGCACTGTCCAATTTACACTTAGCTATTACAGTGAAATAATACCATGCTATTGTTTGAGGAGAGTGAACAATTTTGAACATGAAAAGTTATTAAACAAATTAGGCACATTTGGTCAGTCTTGATGCAACATTTTGAACAAAAATACAATGGTTCATTGGATCAGTCAAAAACTTTGCACATACACAAAATGTAAATTGCACCTGGGCTGGAATAATACATTATGGCCTTTCTCTAGCATTTCAAATATGATGTAAAAAAATAATACTTTCTATTATCTTTTACCAGATCTATTGTGTTATATTCTACTTTCCTTTCATTCATTTGCATTTCTTTCACATTTCCATAAACTTCCAAGTCTTTCCTTTCAAATGGTTCCAAGAATATGCATATCATTGCTTCAGGTCCTGAGTTACAGGCAGTTAGATTTGGGTATGTCATTTTAGGCGAAAATTGAAAAAATGGGGCCAATCCTTCAGAGGTTTTAGCCATCCCTTCATCCTTTAACCATCTCTTTAACCATCCCCCCATCCTTTAACCATCTCTTTAACCATCCCCCCATCCTTTAACCATCCCTTTAACCATCCCCCCATCCTTTAACCATCTCTTTAACCATCCCTTTAACCATCTCTTTAACCATCCCTTTAACCATCTCTTTAACCATCTCTTCATCCTTTAACCATCCCTTTAACCATCCCTTCATCCTTTAACCATCCTTTTAACCATCCCTTTAACCATCCCTTCATCCTTTAACCATCCCTTTAACCATCCCTTCATCCTTTAACCATCCCTTTAACCATCCCTTCATCCTTTAACCATCCCTTTAACCATCCCTTCATCCTTTAACCATCCCTTCATCCTTTAACCATCCCTTTAACCATCCCTTTAACCATCTCTTTAACCATCCCCCCATCCTTTAACCATCCCTTTAACCATCCCCCCATCCTTTAACCATCCCTTTAACCATCCCTTTAACCATCC
>NC_092175.1:40516970-40519470 GCF_045791955.1 Oncorhynchus clarkii lewisi | reverse complement strand
ACAATAATGTCCTAATGCTCTGCACAACTCTACACAGTACCAATACTGTCCTAATGCTCTGCACAACTCTACACAGTACTAAGACTGTCCTAATGCTCTGCACAACTCTACACAGGACTAAGACTGTCCTAATGCTCTGCACAACTCTACACAGTACCAATAATGTCCTAATGCTCTGCACAACTCTACACAGTACCAAGACTGTCCTCTGCACAACTCTACACAGTACCAAGACTGTCCTAATGCTCTGCACAACTCTACACAGTACTAAGACTGTCCTAATGCTCTGCACAACTCTACACAGTACCAAGACTGTCCTAAAGCTCTGCACAACTCTATACAGTACCAAGACTGTCCCAAAGCTCTACACAACTCTACACAGTACCAAGACTGTCCCAAAGCTCTACACAACTCTACACAGTACCAAGACTGTCCTAGCTCTACACAACTCTACACAGTACCAAGACTGTCCTAGCTCTGCACAACTCTACACAGTACCAAGACTGTCCTAAAGCTCTGCACAACTCTACACAGTACCAAGACTGTCCTCTGCACAACTCTACACAGTACCAAGACTGTCCTAATGCTCTGCACAACTCTACACAGTACCAAAACTGTCCTCTGCACAACTCTACACAGTACCAAAACTGTCCTCTGCACAACTCTACACAGTACCAAGACTGTCCTAATGCTCTGCACAACTCTACACAGTACCAAAACTGTCCTCTGCACAACTCTACACAGTACCAAGACTGTCCCAAAGCTCTGCACAACTCTACACAGTACCAAGACTGTCCTAATGCTCTGCACAACTACACAGCACCAAGACGGTTCTCTCTCCTCTGTCTCCTATCTCTTCTTCCTCCTCTCTCATATCTCTCCTCCTCTCTCCTCTTGTCTCTTCTCTCTCCTCATCTCTTTCTCCTCCTCTTTCATCTCTCTCCTCTGTCTCCTCGTCTCCTCTCTGTCTCCCCATCTCTCATCTCTCTCCTCCTCTCTCCTCGTCTCCTCTGTCTCATCTGTCTCCTCCTCTCTCATCTCCTCTCGCTCCTTCTCTCTCTCCTCCTCTCTCATCTCCTTTCTCTCCTCCTCTCTCATCTCCTTTCTCTCCTCCTCTCTCCTTCTCTCTCTCCTCCTCTCTCTCCTCCTCTCTCTCCTTCTCTCTCTCCTCCTCTCTCCTCCTCTCTCCTTCTCTGTCTCCTTCTCTCTCTCCTCCTCTCTCTCCTCCTCTCCTCCTCTCTCCTTCTCTCTCTCCTTCTCTATCTCCTCCTCTCTCCCCCTCTCTCTCCTCCTCTCTCTCCTTCTCTCTCTCCTCCTCTCTCCTCCTCTCTCTCCTCCTCTCTCTCCTCCTCCTCTCTCTCCTCCTCTCTCCTCCTCTCTCTGCTCCTCTCTCCTTCTCTCTCTCCCCCTCTCTCATTCTCTCTCTCCTCCTCTCTCTCATCCTCTCTCCTTCTCTCTCTCCTCCTCTCTCCTTCTCTCTCTCCTCCTCTCTCCTCCTCTCTCTCCTCCCCTCTCTCCTCTCTCCTTCTCTCTCTCCTCCTCTCTCCTCATCTCTCTCCTCCTCTCTCCTCCTCTCTCTCCTCCTCTCTCCTCCTTTCTCTCCCCCTCTCTCTCCTCCTCTCTCTCCTCCTCTCTCTCCTCCTCTCTCCTCCTCTCTCTCCTCCTCTCTCTCCTCCTCTCTCTCCTCCTCTCTCTGCTCCTCTCTCTTCCTCTTTCTCCTCCTCTCTCCTCCTCTCTCCTTCTCTCTCTCCCCCTCTCTCATTCTCTCTCTCCTCCTCTCTCTCATCCTCTCTCCTTCACTCTCTCCTCCTCTCTCCTTCTCTCTCTCCTCCTCTCTCCTTCTCTCTCTCCTCCCCTCTCTCCTCTCTCCTTCTCTCTCTCCTCCTCTCTCCTCATCTCTCTCCTCCTCTCTCCTCCTCTCTCTCCTCCTCTCTCCTCCTTTCTCTCCCCCTCTCTCTCCTCCTCTCTCTCCTCCTCTCTCCTCCTCTCTCCTTCTCTCTCTCCTCCTCTCTCCTCCTCTCTCTGCTCCTCTCTCCTCCTCTTTCTCCTCCTCTCTCCTCCTCTCTCCTTCTCTCTCTCCCCCTCTCTCATTCTCTCTCTCCTCCTCTCTCTCATACTCTCTCCTTCACTCTCTCCTCCTCTCTCCTTCTCTCTCTCCTCCTCTCTCCTTCTCTCTCTCCTCCCCTCTCTCCTCTCTCCTTCTCTCTCTCCTTCTCTCTCTCCTCCTCTCTCTCCTCCTCTCCTCCTCTCTCCTTCTCTCTCTCCTTCTCTCTCTCCTCCTCTCTCCCCCTCTCTCTCCTCCTCTCTCTCCTTCTCTCTCTCCTCCTCTCTCCTCCTCTCTCCTCCTCTCTCTCCTCCTCTCTCTCCTCCTCTCTCCCCCTCTCTCTCCTCCTCTCTCCTCCTCTCTCTGCTCCTCTCTCTCCTCCTCTCTCCTCCTCTCTCCTTCTCTCTCTCCCCCTCTCTCATTCTCTCTCTCCTCCTCTCTCCTTCTCTCTCTCCT